>NW_019384545.1:806728-811987 GCF_000671375.1 Centruroides sculpturatus | reverse complement strand
TTCACTCCTTCTGATGATTTCTTGCTTTGTTTCAATTGAAATCACCTTTCTGTTTTTTTAGAAGCCATGATTTGCACAACACTTGAATAAATGTAAATACCCTGCACTGAGGTGATGTACGTAATAAACAAGGGAGCAAGCATAATCCCAACGGGAGCTCTGTACTTCAGATATACTGATAATATATTCTAATAATACTAATATATTATAAAAATAGCAGATTGTCATTGGCAACGGCAAAAGAGTGGAAACATCATTCACACTTGTTCGTAGAAAGTCCATTGGTTGCCTCACGTAACTGCCGAACGGAAAGTCCGTTGTCCGCAGCCAGTCTGTTGCTCGAGTCATGTAACGGCCAAACAGAAAGTTCGTTATTCGCAGCGTCCGTTATTCGAGGCGTACGTTATACGAGGCACCACTGTACATGGTTTGTTCTGAGGAAATGACATATCTAGATCATCATCTAAAATTAGTTAGCTACTGCTTTTCTGTTTGGGTTCTAAAACCATTGTTTATCTTTTATGTTGACATTTCTTTAACTTTGAACATCTATTTGGTTTTTTTTAATATTGGGGATCCATATAACTGGAAATCTCAATCTATAATCTACATTCTAATCTACATCCTATGTTAAATTGGACTCTCATATTATTTGAAAACTGTATTTTAAAAATTTTTTATTTGTTGGGCTGCAATTTGAAAAACTGTAGGCCTATAAATTCCCACTGTCATCCGTCTGTCTGTCTTTCCTTAATCTCAAGAATGAAACTAGGTAGATGGAACCCAAGATCAGATATGGAAAGATTAGGGGCAGGATTAACTATATACGAACTTCTGATTCTAACTGGCAGACATGTTATTTCAATTCAAAACTTTTCTCCTGAAAGCAGTTAATAGATGACTGGCACAACTCTATTGTTAAAGGAAAGTGTGATGTACAGAAGCAAGCCACTAATAATCTGAGGTGGAGAGCATATATTTTAAATTAAATAAATTAAAAATTGCAGCCGGCATTGTGACAATGTCACAATAAATAATTGCTTGTTCTTATTTGTTTTCTTCCACTTCTTAAAAGTTACCGAATAACAAAATGGTTGTAATAACTACTAATGTACTTATTACTTGTATAGTACTGTACTTATTACTGTAATGTACTTATTACAACAGTAATAAGTTCAAATGGCTTCTGAACTTTCTTGAAATTCTCTAATATGTTTATCTTTTTTGGTTATTTCAAAAGATGATATACAATTTCTTGTGATAATATTTTTGTCGTATATTACATTTATAACTGCTGTTCTTTGCTCCAGAAGTCACTCATTCAAATAAAATATTGAATTCCAATGGGTTTTCAATGATTGAATCATTTTACATTCAGGCAAGATGTGACTCTTATAAGCAGAACAGTGTTTTTGTTGTAACTGTGGAATGTTTGCCAATCAAATTGCACATACTTATTAATTTTTTAATTATGGATTCTTACACGATAGTAACAATGTATTTTGTCATCAATTGGGAGCCAGTGTCATACACATTGACAACAGTAATACTTGTAAACACCTAAGAACTAAATTAGAAATATCATAGTAATAAATGATTGGAGTCAGAATAGCAAAGTTTTTACTGCAGTACATGACAATGCTGCAGTTAATGCTGCGATACATTTTGTAAGTTGACGGCAATATGTTGTTAACTTGACAACATATTATTTTATGTTTATACAAGTAAAAAGTTGTATATAACTTGTTAATAATAGAAAGTATTAATTATTATTTCAGTGAATAAAGAGTTTTCTGAAGAGCATTATATAAGTAAAATACCTCCCAGTTGACGACAAAATTCATTGTTACTGATCCATATTATACAATGTCTGGCAATTTGGTGTTAAAACAATATTACCTACATTTAATAACATTTAATAGACATTTCTCTTTTTTATATTGTT
Organism: Centruroides sculpturatus; assembly: GCF_000671375.1. Taxonomy (NCBI): domain Eukaryota; kingdom Metazoa; phylum Arthropoda; class Arachnida; order Scorpiones; family Buthidae; genus Centruroides; species Centruroides sculpturatus. The sequence goes on along the minus strand of NW_019384545.1, from coordinate 810,042 downwards.
TAATAAATTTCTGAAAAACTTCATATGCTTTCCTTATCATTCCAACTAATGCATTGGTTATAGTTTCATGTAGTCTCAAAGAATGTTTCACAGTATATAAAAATGATTTGTAATTATTGCCTGAATATTAGCAAAGCTAACTTCACTTACAGATGAGTTTATTACTTCACAACTCAGTCTCTGTTGGACTATTGTGACCAGGGTTTCTACTTTTACTTCCAGCCTCTGCTAAAGAAAATGATAATGATTATTGAGTTATTGTGAATGTGATTTGCATAAGCAACCAGAATAAGAAACAACAGATGCCATCTTCCTGTTATGGTTTTGTCTTTGTTGTGTAGTATCAAAAGTTTTAGTTTTACAGAACTTTCATACTGAACATATAAAACTTCCTTCTTTGTGCCCCCACCAAAATTTTGTCTTTTCATCTCTTCTTCATAACTTTTTCTCAAAGGTAGGCTGTAGAAAGTTGCATCTAATTTTTATATCATTGCTTTTGTTCTACAGTGAATTTCATAATAAAAATAGTCAGAATTACCCCTGTGAATACCTAACCACTTATCATCTGTAAAAACACAAATCCACTTATATTAATCCTGTATAAAATAACCTATAAAAGTGACTACTTCATTGCACCAATAAAATATAGCCTTTAGAAAATTTAATGTTGAAAAATTGGTTAAAATGCATGAAAAATAATGTACAAAAAATATATGCATATACAGCATCTTCCAAAATGAACACTGCCAATTTAAATTACTGTACTTATTAGACAAAAAGTATGTGACATATACCAATTGATAGAGTAACTGTGAGTTTATCACCCATCTGCATTCAAATGTCTTATTGTCTGTTACCTCTAGAAATAGCCATAAATGAAAATGACGACTCTGTAACAGAGAAGGTGTTTTGTGATGGATAAGCTGTAGCAAGCATAGAAGAGTGAGTAAATGTTGGATGTGTTCTGTGTGACGAGACGCACACATTGAGAAATTGTAATGGGCAAATGTGAAGTTTGGACAGTTTTCCAATGTTTTAATGATTACAACATTTCCAGATGATAATTAACATAATTAAAATAATTTAAAATAGTAGCATTCTTTTTGTAATACCCTGTATATCAAATAAAATTTATCTTGGATTAAAAAAGAGAGGACAAATTACTTATTTNGTATATTAACTGAAGAATATTTAACCAAATTATTATTTAAGAAATAATGTATAAAGGTACATTCAATTATTTTTGAAGCAATTCATTAGCTACTTTTACTAATTAAAAACGATAAAAGTCTGAATTTATGAGACAGAATTTGGATATAATTGTACTAAAACTACTTTTTACCATTTATTATTATTATTGCCTTTATGAGCTTTCAATTTGAATTATTATTCAGATAATTTTATTTAAATAATCATTAGAATAATTTTCAGATTATTAAAATAGTAAATGATCTCTCTTTAAAGAAGAAAAAAATTACTTATCTATTTCTAATATCATTTAAAACAACAGAAAAAGGGAAATGTATATAAATTTTATATTCTATCATTGATAATTTGAAATGGTGTTTCTCAACCATTTTTAATTAATTATCAATTTATTTTTAAATATACTTAAAGCATAAAAATATATGAAACAGTATTCAATTTAATAAATTTATAAATGATTTATTTGTAATTTTCAAGCAAAAACAGGATTTGATATATTTTTTATTATTGTAACTTAATCATCATTCAATAGTTAAAAACCTTTAAAATATTCTGTTATCTTCCTGTCAGTTGAAATGATCTTATTGTGTTTTATAAACTTGAATGATTAACATTAAATTGCATCAGTTTAAAGTTTAATCAATTATTTTTAAATTAACAATCAGAAAAAAACAAAATTAATTTAACAACAACAAAAATTATTTATCTTTTATTTGAATTAAAATTATACAATTAAATACCAAATAAGATAAAAGCTAAATTAAGCAAATTACTTTTTCTGATATATCAATTCACATTAATGAAGAATCAATAAAATCTGCTCAAACTCTTTCTGTCCATGAGCATTAAGAGCTCTTTTCAGCAAGTCCATTATGGATTCAGCCAGGGCCGCAATGGGTGGCTGGGTAGAAAAGGATGGGGCCTGACATATTGGAACAGACCACTCCCGAAAAATTCCTGGGATTTACTGACCCATCCAAATTCCATCCTAGTTCTCCAGAGAGATAGACTGCCACCTCAATCACTCAGTCATCTGGCCATCCATTCAAACTATGCAGATTCTATCCATTTCATAGTTGATTCTATTAGCAGTTTATGATATTATGATATAAAATATATGTGATATTAAAATTAAAATTCATATTTTTTATTGTAAATTAAAATTATAAAAAATCTGTTCAGTTTTCTACCAAATAGTTTTCGTATTGATATTTTTTATAACAAATATTAGTTGACAAAATTAAAAGTTTCAAAACTGGTCAATAATGACATTAATTAGTAGTGCATTCCTAATTATATTTGACTTACTTAACATGCCAAGAGATATCAGGAACTTTTTCTTCTTGTATAATGAATAATCTATAGTCCATAAATAAGAATCATTTATAGATCAATCAATCACTATAGATGAAATATTAAGTTGAGAAAAATCTATTTTAATTACTAGATTGTAAGTTAAGTTGTCATAAGGTAGAAATATATGTATTAATTACACATTACAATTATTTATTACCATTACACATACAGATAGATGTAAAAGTATGTATAAATTTGTGAATCTGAGAAATGCAGACATTTGACACAGAGTTTTTTTATTTATATTTATCTATCTTTTATTATTTCTCATTCATTATTTATGTATAAGAATGAGTTTTTTTCTGTTTTTTCCATAATAAAACTAGACCTACTTCTGCACCCCTCATCAGTAGCAGAATATGTTCCTTTGAGGCCCTAGGTGCAATATTGTTATAAGGCCTTTTATGTAAAAGTATTTTTTTTTTTAATTAAAAAAAATCAATAAAATTGTCTTTTTAAATATTTATTTAATTAGTATACTTAGTATTACAATAATATAATTTTTGAGGCTCTAAATGCACCTAGTGCAACTATTGGGTAATTTGACACTACTACAGTAGAACCTCGAAAACTCGGCCTTATGTGGACCGAAGGGTGGCCGAGTTTGTGAAAATGCCGGGTTATCGGGAATGGGGTTAAAAAAGATAAGTATGCATGTTTCCTCAGAAAATACTGTACTGTACTTGTATGTATTGTTTGCTTGAGAATACAACAGAGAATAAACTGCCCAAATACCCTTAAACAAAGGAAAA
>NW_019384545.1:736146-805379 GCF_000671375.1 Centruroides sculpturatus | reverse complement strand
TTCACTCCTTCTGATGATTTCTTGCTTTGTTTCAATTGAAATCACCTTTCTGTTTTTTTAGAAGCCATGATTTGCACAACACTTGAATAAATGTAAATACCCTGCACTGAGGTGATGTACGTAATAAACAAGGGAGCAAGCATAATCCCAACGGGAGCTCTGTACTTCAGATATACTGATAATATATTCTAATAATACTAATATATTATAAAAATAGCAGATTGTCATTGGCAACGGCAAAAGAGTGGAAACATCATTCGCACTTGTTCGTAGAAAGTCCATTGGTCGCCTCACGTAACTGCCGAACGGAAAGTCCGTTGTCCGCAGCCAGTCTGTTGCTCGAGTCATGTAACGGCCAAACAGAAAGTTCGTTATTCGCAGCGTCCGTTATTCGAGGCGTACGTTATACGAGGCACCACTGTACATGGTTTGTTCTGAGGAAATGACATATCTAGATCATCATCTAAAATTAGTTAGCTACTGCTTTTCTGTTTGGGTTCTAAAACCATTGTTTATCTTTTATGTTGACATTTCTTTAACTTTGAACATCTATTTGGTTTTTTTTAATATTGGGGATCCATATAACTGGAAATCTCAATCTATAATCTACATTCTAATCTACATCCTATGTTAAATTGGACTCTCATATTATTTGAAAACTGTATTTTAAAAATTTTTTATTTGTTGGGCTGCAATTTGAAAAACTGTAGGCCTATAAATTCCCACTGTCATCCGTCTGTCTGTCTTTCCTTAATCTCAAGAATGAAACTAGGTAGATGGAACCCAAGATCAGATATGGAAAGATTAGGGGCAGGATTAACTATATACGAACTTCTGATTCTAACTGGCAGACATGTTATTTCAATTCAAAACTTTTCTCCTGAAAGCAGTTAATAGATGACTGGCACAACTCTATTGTTAAAGGAAAGTGTGATGTACAGAAGCAAGCCACTAATAATCTGAGGTGGAGAGCATATATTTTAAATTAAATAAATTAAAAATTGCAGCCGGCATTGTGACAATGTCACAATAAATAATTGCTTGTTCTTATTTGTTTTCTTCCACTTCTTAAAAGTTACCGAATAACAAAATGGTTGTAATAACTACTAATGTACTTATTACTTGTATAGTACTGTACTTATTACTGTAATGTACTTATTACAACAGTAATAAGTTCAAATGGCTTCTGAACTTTCTTGAAATTCTCTAATATGTTTATCTTTTTTGGTTATTTCAAAAGATGATATACAATTTCTTGTGATAATATTTTTGTCGTATATTACATTTATAACTGCTGTTCTTTGCTCCAGAAGTCACTCATTCAAATAAAATATTGAATTCCAATGGGTTTTCAATGATTGAATCATTTTACATTCAGGCAAGATGTGACTCTTATAAGCAGAACAGTGTTTTTGTTGTAACTGTGGAATGTTTGCCAATCAAATTGCACATACTTATTAATTTTTTAATTATGGATTCTTACACGATAGTAACAATGTATTTTGTCATCAATTGGGAGCCAGTGTCATACACATTGACAACAGTAATACTTGTAAACACCTAAGAACTAAATTAGAAATATCATAGTAATAAATGATTGGAGTCAGAATAGCAAAGTTTTTACTGCAGTACATGACAATGCTGCAGTTAATGCTGCGATACATTTTGTAAGTTGACGGCAATATGTTGTTAACTTGACAACATATTATTTTATGTTTATACAAGTAAAAAGTTGTATATAACTTGTTAATAATAGAAAGTATTAATTATTATTTCAGTGAATAAAGAGTTTTCTGAAGAGCATTATATAAGTAAAATACCTCCCAGTTGACGACAAAATTCATTGTTACTGATCCATATTATACAATGTCTGGCAATTTGGTGTTAAAACAATATTACCTACATTTAATAACATTTAATAGACATTTCTCTTTTTTATATTGTTTAATAAATTTCTGAAAAACTTCATATGCTTTCCTTATCATTCCAACTAATGCATTGGTTATAGTTTCATGTAGTCTCAAAGAATGTTTCACAGTATATAAAAATGATTTGTAATTATTGCCTGAATATTAGCAAAGCTAACTTCACTTACAGATGAGTTTATTACTTCACAACTCAGTCTCTGTTGGACTATTGTGACCAGGGTTTCTACTTTTACTTCCAGCCTCTGCTAAAGAAAATGATAATGATTATTGAGTTATTGTGAATGTGATTTGCATAAGCAACCAGAATAAGAAACAACAGATGCCATCTTCCTGTTATGGTTTTGTCTTTGTTGTGTAGTATCAAAAGTTTTAGTTTTACAGAACTTTCATACTGAACATATAAAACTTCCTTCTTTGTGCCCCCACCAAAATTTTGTCTTTTCATCTCTTCTTCATAACTTTTTCTCAAAGGTAGGCTGTAGAAAGTTGCATCTAATTTTTATATCATTGCTTTTGTTCTACAGTGAATTTCATAATAAAAATAGTCAGAATTACCCCTGTGAATACCTAACCACTTATCATCTGTAAAAACACAAATCCACTTATATTAATCCTGTATAAAATAACCTATAAAAGTGACTACTTCATTGCACCAATAAAATATAGCCTTTAGAAAATTTAATGTTGAAAAATTGGTTAAAATGCATGAAAAATAATGTACAAAAAATATATGCATATACAGCATCTTCCAAAATGAACACTGCCAATTTAAATTACTGTACTTATTAGACAAAAAGTATGTGACATATACCAATTGATAGAGTAACTGTGAGTTTATCACCCATCTGCATTCAAATGTCTTATTGTCTGTTACCTCTAGAAATAGCCATAAATGAAAATGACGACTCTGTAACAGAGAAGGTGTTTTGTGATGGATAAGCTGTAGCAAGCATAGAAGAGTGAGTAAATGTTGGATGTGTTCTGTGTGACGAGACGCACACATTGAGAAATTGTAATGGGCAAATGTGAAGTTTGGACAGTTTTCCAATGTTTTAATGATTACAACATTTCCAGATGATAATTAACATAATTAAAATAATTTAAAATAGTAGCATTCTTTTTGTAATACCCTGTATATCAAATAAAATTTACCTTGGATTAAAAAAGAGAGGACAAATTACTTATTTTGTATTTAAATAATAAATGATAATGCAAGACAATTTGATCTAAAAGTTCATCAATGACAATTGTTATCATATCTACTGCTGTTAATTAATATAGTTAAAATATAAATTTATGAATTTTTTTTAAACAATTATACCTTTGATTTGCACTTACTTTCTCTACAATCTAAATAACATTTACTAAATCAATATATTATGTAATCTATAAAATAACTGTACCTGTTATCAGATTACTTTGTAATGTATTAAAAATTAATTAATTATCAAATCACTAACTGCTGGGTTAACTTTTGGACAAAAACAGTGTTAGCCTGAAAGTTAATCTGGTATTTAGTGATTGATTATAAAGTAATAATAATTTGGGTTTGAATATTTACATATGTTTAAAATTCAACTATATAAAAAATTATATTAGTTAAATCAATCTAAGACATTATAAAAAGTTTAATTATTGTCTTAAATAATATTATACCTCTATAAAAACAATAAATTAAAGAACAATCTAAATGAATTTAAAATGATTTATAATTTATATAAAAAGTTTTAAATCTGTTAAGCTGAAATGCATATTTTCTCAGAATTGATCAAATGTTTGTGTTATAACATATAATAAAATACAGAAGATACTTTATAATTGCATTTTCAATAATGAAACTTATTTATGAATACATTTAATAAAATTTTATTTAATATAATTTTTTAATTTATAAACAAACAAATTTCAAAAATAAATAGTTATAGTTCTTTGATTGCCAATAACTATATCAGTAGATTTTTGCTTTTTAAAATTAATATAATAAAATTTATATATTTACACACAGGAGGCAAGATCCAAAAATTTGGGGACTACACTCACCCATGCCAATCATATTTTAAAATTTCTTTCTGAAGACAAAACATTTTAAGTCATCAAATAAGATAAAAGCAGCATTGCAGGAGGCATTATGGGTGATTGCAAAAGATGCTTCCAGAAGCTGTATGGGCAAAGTGTATAGTCACCCAAGGGGATTATTTTCAATGTTGGTTGTGCATTAGTATTTTAAACTATTCGAGGAAAGGAACTATATGCAAAGTCCCAAATTTTTGGATCCTACCATATATATATAAAAATGATACTCTATAATGAATATGCCAAAATTTTACCTATTTAAATAGGATTTAAATTTATTCATTTAATGAAACAATACGAGTTTGAGAGAAATTTATTTTATTTCAATGCATTTTGGGCAACATACATTGAAAGAGAATACTTTCGTCTTTAGAAAATACATCACATCTACACATTCTAATAAAGTATATCTTTCATCACTGAAATAACATTGCCTCTCTTCTTAGGGCAAAGTAATAGCATACTGTTCAAGAGAACTGGACAAATGTAACACATATGTCAGATAAACTAAAATGCAAAGCTGACTTTGCTGATAATTAACCAAAAACAATCAGGAATTCCCTCTCAAATAGTTAATGTACAATGTTTCTTAATAAACATTTCAGACTTCAAAAATGTACCAAAAACACTTGCTGGTCCTTGCATGGCAACGAAAGAATTTGCATGAACCAAAGGCTCATTCAAGAGCAACTGCCAGCAGCTCTCTAGCTTAAACTTTTTCTCAGTCTTATTATATGGCACATGCTGGTCACCATATCCAGCAGTGATTCAGTGCCATTTATTCTTTCTAAAACCGGATACAACAAATATTTTCAAGTTGCAGAAATGATATTTCACAAAATAACTTTTAATAGTTTCTAAGTTACCTTTGAAAGTATAAAATGTTGAGCTACTTTGTTCCATTTCTGCTCAGACAAATTTGCATACAGTCAATAAATAATATTCATTTTTTAAAGAAAAGTATTATCAAATTTCTCTAATTTGTGAAAGATGTATTAGTAAATTATCTTGAAAATCAAACTTGTTTTATAAGTCAGGAGTTTTATATCACCATGAACCATTGTGAACACTCTTGGCATTAATTTAGAAAATCACATTTTTTATAATTACATTGTTTGCTACTGTCCATTATTTACTTCTTGTTTCTCCATACAATCGGGGCACTGTCGGAGAGAAACTGATGATTGCGTCACCGTGGTTTGAGTAGGATGCTGTGGAGTTGTTGGACTACTTCCATTTGTTAAGGGCATAGAATGAGAAACTTGTGATTGTACACCAAGGCAGGGAGGAACCGATGGTGAAACTAAGTGTTGGGTGATGTGAGGGGGAGAGGTAAACAGACTTATATTTTCAGCTGTTGACATTCGCCCTGGTGTTTCCGCATGCCAAGATATAGTTTCATCTGTTGATACCCGCCCTGGCTTATCCGCATGCCACGATATAGTTTCATCTGTTGATACCCGTCCTGGCTTATCCGCATGCCAAGATATAGTTTCATCTGGTGGAGAGGGAGTTGCATGTTGAGAAATACCAGAGTGCCACAAAGCAAGTTTTTCTTCTGGTGGAGGACTAGGATGTTGTGGCATGCCTGGACGCCAAGAAGAAGTTTTCTCTTCAGGTGGAGGGCTGTCTGTCTCTTCAGACATATCTTGTTCATCCAGTTCCTATTTATATTAAAAAAATTAATTTGTAAGTTTTCTAAAATTTATCAATAGTTTCATCTGTTGTCATTCCATTAACTTATTATTACATGTACTGTTGTTGCACTATCTACCATATAATAAATGTAAAGAGAAATTTTTATTTGTTTATTCAAAATTTTATACAAATTAATATTTCTTTTAACATAGCTAATAAGTAAAGGTGATTCAATTTATAAATATTTATTGGACATCGGCACAACATTCTCTAGATCAGGAATGATGAACGTATGGCATGCATACTCATAGGCTTGCAAACCATAAAATTTTATATTCAGTTCAGTGTATCATCATTCTTTTCTGAATCAGCTTTCTATAGTTTAATTTAATTAAAGTATATTCATTTTATTTCTTTAAAAACAGTCTTTAGAACTTTTAAAAAGATTTATGCATGTTGACACCTTAAAATTAAATATACCTATTTTGTTATGCAGACTTAGAAAAGTTTGCCATCCCTGTTCTAGATTATTATAAGTTATTTTTTTATATTCAAGCATATTTATTAAATTATATTTGCCTTAATGTTTTTAAATTCGTGAATGATGAATAAAAAAACACTTTTATAGTCTTTTACTGCTTAATGATTTTCATTTATGTTTCTATTTTATGTTGATTTTTTTAGGCATAATTCTAAATATTCAACTACTGTATTAAGAAGAATAAAGATTTTACCAATATTTACTAAGAATTTGTTTAAATTAGTATAAGATTTGAATTTTTGTTCAGCCAAATTTCTGTGATTCAAAAATCAAATAGAAAACATTTGTAAATATATAGAACTGCAATATTATATATATCATACAAACTACATAACAAAAAAAATAAAATTCTTTGTAAATTCTAAAAATAAAAAATTATTTTCAGATTAAAAGTACAAGTAAAAACTACTATTTTATAACCGATTTTGAGTGATTTATACTAGCAAACAAATGATTAACAAAAAGATACTATACTTCAACCAAAACCAAATTCTTGTTGTTTTGAATCTAATAAACAACAAGAATTTGGTTTTGGTTGAAGTATAGTATCTTTTTGTTAATTATTTGTTTGCTAGTATAAATCGCTCAAAATCGGTTATAAAATAGTAGTTTTTACTTGTACTTTTAATCTGAAAATAATTTTTTATTTTTAGAATTTACAAAGAATTTTATTTTTAGAAATATCACCAATCCCATTTTTTTATCTTTATTAAACTACATAACTATGTTATCGTGAATACTTTAATTAATTAACATCAACACAAAATTAAATATAATACCAATTAATTATATTTTGTAAAAATATAAATTTTTTGGTTTTAGCTGTTCTTTTGTAGATTACAATTCAATTTGTCCTTTAATTTATCTAATTTCTGAAGCAATGCTATTTTAAAAAATCCCAACAAAAGCAGCATCATGGCAGCAAAAAATTCCTACCATCAAACTCATTAATAATACAATAATTTAACCTTCTTTGATTAAGCTATTGTGTTCAAAATAAACTGTAAATAATCATTTTCCAAAACTTCAAATCACCATCATAACTTAATCATGCTGAAAACATAAAAATGATAGATTGTTGCCATCTTTGTTCAAAGTGGTTTTTATGCATCATTTTAAAGTTATTTATGAGAATGCTATATATAAAATAAAAAAAAACTTTCAAAGTTTAACTGCAAATATATAGTTTATAAAGAAAAATTCAAAATTACAGAAGGGAAAAGTCTGTTTATAAGTCTTAATATTCAAGAAATTTTAAATTTAAATTTTATTAATTTATATCAATTTAGACTTTGTCATTTATAAATATTTATTTTTATTGAAAATAAAACTTAATATCTTTTATAATTTCATATAATGGTTGAAATTTAAATGCTAAAAATTCAACAAAATATCTAATTTATTTTCATAAATCTGTATAAATATATTTTTGTAACCAATAGATATGAAATATTACATCAACTATTCAGGTAAAATTTAAATATTTTCTCATCAATTTATAATTTAACATTTATTAATTATTAATTATAAACAAAATATATTTAAAAGTACATATAATTATAAACACTATCCTATCAACAATTATAAACATTCCACATTCTAAATTAATTTTTTACTTATTTTATTAAAAAGCAATTAATTTACCTCTTCAGGACATAACTCACAAGCCTTAGCAAGTGTTAATCTAGCACTGTGAGATCTTTCTAAGAAATAACCATTTGATGTTTCATTTGATTGGGCAGGAGGAGACCAATTATTATATCCATATTGAGTATTAGTAGCATATGGTTGCTGAAAAAAATAAAATTAAAATATAGATTTAATTTATTAATTGAATTCAAATTAAAAACTTATCATTTAATAAAAAGAGCAGTGCATTAAAAAGTGTTAAATGTTAAAAAAATTGGTTATTGTAACATAATCAACCCTTCATGTTTACAAGGATAAGAACAAAGCATGTCATAAACATGAAATTTATCAAAAGTCTCATTGTTATTCTCATAGACTCAGTTAAAGCTTAAAAAAATTTAAAAAATCGATTATTTTATTATTAATTTTATTAATGTAGAATGAAAACAAGTTAAATGTTAAAACTAGAAACATAAAAAGAAAATCATCTACTTCAAGTGCACATGATATGTGTATGAATGCAATGTTTTCATAATGAATATGGATCTCGTGCAGATAAATCGTGCAGATCCGAAGCACGATTTAAATGAAGCTTTGCAAATATGATCAAATAAAAATTTATTTTCTCATCTTTCAGATACAACAGAAAAAATAAAACCACATAATAAAAGACTGTGAACATGAAGAGTTGAGAGTGTAATCAACGAATGCATTTAAAGTTTTTAGACTTACGCATATTCATTTCACATTTAACCAAATTGTAAATTACTGTAATTTCCAAAAGTGATTTGAAGTAAGATAACAATGCATCTACTTGTTTCATATTTGTTTAATTCAATGATAAATACAGAAAGAGCAATACGTACAAGGTCTTCCAAAAACAATGCTACCATTTTAAATTATTGTAATTATGTTATCATCTAAGAATGTTGCAATCTACATTAAAACACTGGAAAATTGTCCACTCTTTTGTAGATTACAATTCAATTTGTCCTTTAATTTATCTAATTTCTGAAGCAATGCTATTTTAAAAAATCCCAACAAAAGCAGCATCATGGCAGCAAAAAATTCCTACCATCAAACTCATTAATAATACAATAATTTAACCTTCTTTGATTAAGCTATTGTGTTCAAAATAAACTGTAAATAATCATTTTCCAAAACTTCAAATCACCATCATAACTTAATCATGCTGAAAACATAAAAATGATAGATTGTTGCCATCTTTGTTCAAAGTGGTTTTTATGCATCATTTTAAAGTTATTTATGAGAATGCTATATATAAAATAAAAAAAAACTTTCNTGCATCTACTTGTTTCATATTTGTTTAATTCAATGATAAATACAGAAAGAGCAATACGTACAAGGTCTTCCAAAAACAATGCTACCATTTTAAATTATTGTAATTATGTTATCATCTAAGAATGTTGCAATCTACATTAAAACACTGGAAAATTGTCCACGCTTCACATTTGCCCCATTACAATTTCTCAATATGTGCACCTAATGTCACATGGGACACATCCAACCAATACTCAAATTCTTCCTACAGCATATCTGTTGTCACTCCTCCCATAGCAGCCATGATTTTCCTGCTCCTGTAGGATATTTGTATTGCACAATGATGTGTGATTCTGAATTTGTGAACTGCAGAACACAAATCACCTCTGTTGCAGTCATCATTTTCGTTTATGGCAGTTTCTAGAGGTAACAGACAAGACATTTCAATGCAGATGGGTGATGAACTCAGTTACTCTATCAATTGGTGTACGTTAATTACTATCTGAGAAGTTTACAACAATTACAATCATTTAAAATGGTAGCATTCTTTTTGAAAGATTCTGTATATTAGAAAGTGAATATTGTACATAAATAAATGATTTATTATAAATATAAATCATTTGTTTCTGTACAATATTCACTTTCTAATATACAGAATCTTTCAAAAAGAATGCTATGAGTATTGTATGTAAATTTCTGTTTACATACAATACTCATTATCAGATATAATCATTATGTCTGTTATTTTTGACCCAACTAAATTATTCATATCACTTTTGAAAATTAATTTAAAATTTTGATAAATCTATTTTATTTATAACTAATTATTTAAATTTTTATGCAAATTTCATGCACATCATAATCATATCATATGCATTCAAATCAATGTAAACTTTATAGTATTAACTGCATGCCTAAAGTTTCAGAACTTTGCATAAGGAGTTATATAATAATTTTTATATCAGGAAAGAAAAAAATTATATCAGAGAAATGAAATCATATGAGATATATGAGAGAGATTTAATGTGATATATAAAAAATAAACTAGTACTAAATAATGAATAATTAGAGAAAGAACAGCATTAAAATTAGTTATTTACAATTTACAGAAAATAACTGTTAATATAAGGGATGGCATTGCATTTCACTTTAATTTTTTGATAATCAAAATCTTAATTTGACAATGTAGCTCTTAAAGAATGACTAACATCAAAAAGATGAGATCCATTAATGGAATATTGATTCAAAGTGATATAAAATATGATTTAGCCTTGGCTGAAAAATTTTTTTAGCAATGGAAACTGTATATAGTGTATTAATTTCCAGAGATTTTTATCTATATCATAAGTTGTAAAGCAGGGGTGTCCAACCCAAGGCAAGTTCCAGTGCGGCCCAATAAATGTGTAAACAAAACCAACAAATTGTTTTATTTTATTTATTTATTTATTTCAACGGCATAAACTCAAAAAAGAAGTTTCACAAAGCCGTAAACTTTTATACATATTTTATTTTTGAGTGAAAAGGAAATATTTTCAAATATTTGGAGATGAGTGAATGAGGAAGGATTACTATTGATAAATAATGCTGGAGTTGTGACTCAAAGGATTATAGACCCAAATTTGAGAAAAGGAGAGAAAGGCCAAAAGATAAAAAGTAGTGAGAAAAGTTAAGTAGATCTTCTGTTATGCGAATATTGACCCTTAATTTTCCAACCTTCCTCACTACTTTTTATCTTTTGGCCTTTCTCTCCTTCTCTCAAATTTGGGTCTATAATCCTTTGAGTTCCAACTTCAGCTTTATTTAGTATTCTTTTCAGCATTGCAAGATTTGGCTACTTTGTACCAAATTTGGCTACCCTTTTTTTAGTTTGGCATCAAAATTATCATTTCCCGCATTGGCTACTTTCTGGGCTACATATTATTTATAAATATATTAGTCAAATAAAAATGCACTTTAAATTGGTGTTTTGTCGTTTTTTATTAATTAGAGACCCAAATAAAACAAATATTTGTGCTTTTCAAATAAATTCTTGTTTGTCTTCTTTATAATAAATGTGTTATTTCTAAGTAAAAATTGAAAGGGTCTGTAGAAGTAATTTTTTAAAATATCTTTTTTCGTGATAAAGTTTTAATATTTATTACTATAATCTAGACATGCTAATCCTTAAATATACTTGTATATTTAAGGATTGGGCCAAAGAATATATAATATACTTAGGGCCCAAAACTCCATGACTTCTTCCAATGTGACCCAGAGGAACAAAAAGGTTGGACACCCCTGCTGTAAAGCTTCAATTGTTTAGTTCCAAATATTCAAGTTAACTGTTCAACATTTGCCTCATAATAAATGCCAATAATATATCTAAAATATTATAATGATTTATATAAATCTATTAAACAGGCTCAATTTTACACAGCTTTGCAGAGTTTTATTTTTTATATATTGAATTGCTCAATTATTCTATACCCACTAAACCAACTTTGTAATAAAAATTATTTTCATCGATTATTTTTTGAGATATTTGGGAAATGTGACAGCAATATTTTATCCATGTGAAACTTCCAAAATAATCATTTACTTTTAGATTGACAATATTTTTCAGGAATGATCAATATAACTCAACAGAAGCCCCATATACACAGTTGAGTATTTGCTACTAATTTTTTTTTTTGAGAAGTAAAAATTCACTTATTTACAGAAGGATTTTTAGTAATCATTCTGTAAATAGTGAATTTTGTTATTTTTCTCTATTTTTAGTGAAAACAACAAATAAAGAGAAACAATTTCTAACACGTATCTTAATTAATCATCTAACAAGTTTCATGTTTGCTGTTAACTATGTTAAAACCATGCTAGTGTAAACTATTTCACTGTTTCTCAGGTTATTTTAACACACACTTATTTGAATAATTAATATTGTGTTTTAGAAACAAATTTTAATTAATTTTTCTTTCGTCTTTACAAATCAGCAATGCCATCTAAACAAGAAGAATCTTTGGCTTTTTTATTTTTTTGTCACTAAATGATGTTCCTTGAAGACAAAAATGCTAGGTTGTTTCATTCGAAAAGAATCAGCAGTTATTGTTATATATACAAATATACTAGCAAGTGCACATTACAATCAAGTCATCAATATACATATGACAGACTATATTAAATTTATTTTATGTTTTGATGATATTTTATTTCTTTTTGTTACAGTTAAATAGCTATAAGGATTTTTAAGAATCAGTATATGGGATCACTCATAAATTACATAATGCTATTTTTATATTTTTCAACTATCATTTGACCCCTGTAATACTCCATAATGCATCTTGCATACTCACATTACTTAATGCATATCTGAAATCGACCTCTCTTAACTATACTAAGGAATAATACACAGCATGGAAATCTGAATGTTACATTTTATTAATTATACACAAAACAGTGAAATGAACAGTAGGGTTCACTACACGATCCTTCAGAAATAAAAAATTAATCATTCTATTACCTAAGAGTTGAAATCATAGCATTAGATAAGTTTTTGCAAACATCTCCTCCCCTTATAATGCATTGATTATCTGCCTACCCACCCACATCTTCATTACATAATTTATGGACAACCTATAATTATAAAATAAATAATAATTTAAAATTGTATTGATGGGTTGTGTGAGAGAGAGAGCGAGAGACAGACACTTTGGANCATAATTATCAAAAAAATTAAATGTTATTCCAAATCAATTTCAGGTAAAAATATAAAAGTACTTATAACAAAAAAACTTAAGCAATATTAATATGAATCTAAACAATATAACTGAATCTACAGCACATTGTAAATCTAATGAAGATTATTTCCAATAATAGTTAAGGAATTTATTTCTAATAAATTTTAATACAAACAATTATGAGAATCTAAGTATAAAAACTATCAACTGTTAAATTCTGCATGTTAAATATAATTGCATATTTTCAATGAAATCTGAAAATAATTATTGTGAATCATTCAAAGTGGATTCAAAAGTTGAAACTCCCATTACTAGTGAATATGATATAATTGTAGAAATTATGGAAAAACTGTGGATCTTGATATCTTGGCCTGATAACATCAAACTGAAATAAAACTATCATAAGGCTTGCAATCATCTGGTAACAAAGAAGAGAAAAAAAAATTACATAAACAGGAGAAAAAGTATTTATTTAAACAAATCATGATATATTAGATATTTTTAAATATAGGAAATAAAGAGTTATTGTAGATCTGAAATTTTTTACTTGTAATAAAGTAACAATATAACCTTGTCTATATGCTAATTTGTAACACTATAATAATCACTATAGTTTTGCTAGACATTGCCTAAAAATTAAAATTCTATCATAAATTTAATGTTTTGTTCAATGAATCTTTCAAAGTTAAATATGATCGCAGTTATATCTCTCTGTTAATTGTAATGCATATAGTTGTTACATCTTTATATTTTATTAAATTCTTTGTTTGTTAAAGAATGTCTCTCATTCAACCCTTGAATCAGATCTATAAAATAATCACACGCGTGTTTGTCTGCGGATCGAATAATTTACAAGCTGGTGTCGGGAACCTGACATAAGGAAGGAAGTGAATTCGCCATCACCAACTTCCACCTTAAATTCGGCTTAACGATAAGACCCTCCGCCACTCGTTTCCCTACGTTTGGGAAAGGCCGTTCGTTGGACGACAGAGACTGGTCTCGCCAACTAGTTGCCCATAAGCGGCGTAGACGAAGATCTATGTCCTTGGCTACTCACAATATTGTTGTTATTGTATTACAGATATTATTATTTTATTGTATAATAATTGTGTATGGGCAAAGGATCCCAAAAGGCAGTACCACCAGATTTATGAGTAGTTTGAAGTTCTTTATCTAGGGGGCAGTATCTAAGAGAGACCTTAGGAATTCTCTTTGCAACTATCATGTACAACTTCAGTTAAATAAATTGATATTAATTATATTAGCTTGCTCTTTCACCATAAATGAATAAACTGTACATTAAAAAAAAACAAAAATTGAAAATATGGTATCATCAACTTAATACAAAATAGAAAAATTGCAAAGACTGTCAGAAATCTAACCATCCAAAAAATGGAAAATATCAGTCACAGAAAAATACTCCTCTGATTAGTTCCATCCATTATCCATAAAAAAAACAAAGCATTTGCCTCATCCTTTTAGTCCATGTAGGAGTCAAGATCAACTAGATTTAACTATTCTGAAGAATAAATTTGAAAAGTTAAGAAAAGGAATACTTTACATAATATTTATAGGAGGAATTAAAAAATGTGTTGTGTTAAAAGGAACTTCCAAAACTTGAATAACTTAAAAAAGGCAAGAGAAAAATTACACATTTTAAAACAAATGAAAAATTCTTTCTTAAAACGTAAATTTATTGTCTAATCATACATTTTCTCAATGTATTTCTTCTTCCTATTTTCATATTTTCAGTTTCCATATTCATGAAATTTTGCACAGCATAACTCCTGCAAATATGGAGCTTCTACTGTAAGTTAAATTATTATTATTATGTAAATCATCCATTTTATTTCTAGCATTATTTTAAAAGCTGTGTATAAAATGTCTTTTTTTAAATTAAAAAATATGAATGAAAATATTTTAAATAATGCTATAAGAGCAGATATATGACATCTGCCTAAATGATTCTGGTAACTTCTGATTTAAACAATATCAATTTAACATTAATTAACCTTTATACCTTTATGTATACATATTTATTCAGGAAGAATCAGCAGTTATTGTTATATATACAAATATACTAGCAAGTGCACATTACAATCAAGTCATCAATATACATATGACAGACTATATTAAATTTNACTGTAAGTTAAATTATTATTATTATGTAAATCATCCATTTTATTTCTAGCATTATTTTAAAAGCTGTGTATAAAATGTCTTTTTTTAAATTAAAAAATATGAATGAAAATATTTTAAATAATGCTATAAGAGCAGATATATGACATCTGCCTAAATGATTCTGGTAACTTCTGATTTAAACAATATCAATTTAACATTAATTAACCTTTATACCTTTATGTATACATATATATAAAGGTTGTTTTATATATTTATATAAAACAAATTTGTTATATTCATGATTAATGTAATATATAGTTTTTGAGACACCTCAAAAGTAAAAATCAAACAGTGAATAAAAGTTTACAATATTAAAGGAATATAATATAGTGTTTTCTGAAAGAAACATGCCATAAGAGATTGTGCAGAGAAGCTTGTATGCAAAGCCTCAGAGGCAAGTGTACAGTGTACTGTTATATGATACATTATTTAAAGTTGGAAATTCTGTCAAACGGAAATTAATTGCACAAAATCCATGTGTGGTCAAATCACTTCCAACTAATATAGGCCCATCTGCACAGTTCTGAAACTAATTGGTGTGATGTAGGATTTAACTTGTTATTTTAGTTTTATTTAAATAAAACTAAATACAACAGTAAAAAAATTTGTAATGTGTTGTATTCTTGTTCTCATCTGCATATCAATTTTGAGAAAAACAAGTTTAATCCTCACAACATACCATTTAGTTACGGAACTATGCAACTGGCCTACATTAGTTGAAAATGATTTGACCATACACAAATTTTGTACAATTAAATTTCCATTTGACAGTAATGAAACCTGAAATAGAGCATCATATAACTGGTATGCTACATACTTGCCCGAGACTTTGCCTACAAGCTTCTCTGCAAAATCTCCTATAATGCATTTCTTTTGGAAAACACTGTATTTAAAAAAACTATTAGAATATACATCATGCCATTAAAAGTCACTAATTATCTAAAACTTTTGTAATACTGTAAACTAACAACAACAATATATGTATACATATCTAACAAAAAATTTAATAGTTTCTATATTTATTGAAAATTTTATTAGCAGCAATTCATTTTGTTATTCCTCGTAAAAAGCAAAAGTTGTTTCTTAAGTTATTAGAATTTACTTGAAAAGTTGAATTTTTTAGAATCATTTTCTGTTAAACAAAAACCAACACCAAAACAAAATTATTATAACATACACAAATAAAATCTACATACAATTAAATTTCATTGTTAATTATAAAACTCATTACTTTAGAAAGAAAACCTTCTGTTGTTTTGGGGATGGTTTATGATACAGTGGCTACTGGGGGCCTGGATTTTATTGTTTAGGCTGAAAAATTCATTCAAACTCTAAAAAATAAAATTAATTATAACTTGACAATTCTTGAATACATAATTATCAAAAAAATTAAATGTTATTCCAAATCAATTTCAGGTAAAAATATAAAAGTACTTATAACAAAAAAACTTAAGCAATATTAATATGAATCTAAAGAATATAACTGAATCTACAGCACATTGTAAATCTAATGAAGATTATTTCCAATAATAGTTAAGGAATTTATTTCTAATAAATTTTAATACAAACAATTATGAGAATCTAAGTATAAAAACTATCAACTGTTAAATTCTGCATGTTAAATATAATTGCATATTTTCAATGAAATCTGAAAATAATTATTGTGAATCATTCAAAGTGGATTCAAAAGTTGAAACTCCCATTACTAGTGAATATGATATAATTGTAGAAATTATGGAAAAACTGTGGATCTTGATATCTTGGCCTGATAACATCAAACTGAAATAAAACTATCATAAGGCTTGCAATCATCTGGTAACAAAGAAGAGAAAAAAAAATTACATAAACAGGAGAAAAAGTATTTATTTAAACAAATCATGATATATTAGATATTTTTAAATATAGGAAATAAAGAGTTATTGTAGATCTGAAATTTTTTACTTGTAATAAAGTAACAATATAACCTTGTCTATATGCTAATTTGTAACACTATAATAATCACTATAGTTTTGCTAGACATTGCCTAAAAATTAAAATTCTATCATAAATTTAATGTTTTGTTCAATGAATCTTTCAAAGTTAAATATGATACAAAAATAAACACATTCTTCAAAGTTTTATGCAAATATTCAAAAACATATCATTGTGGAAATAAATTTTATAAATAGCAATAATCATAAGGGGGTATTCTTTTAATTTTTAAGTTAATGTTTTAATTACTGTAATGTTTCCCAACCTTCTTCAATCTGAAAAAACTGCAAAAATAATTAGGGTTAAAAAAATTAACTTATAATTTACTAAATAATTTAGCTTTTTGGCTTCTCTTTCATATTATATAAAAATTATACAAAAATATTTTAATAATTTATAATTAGTTTTATAGTTATTTAAAACACAATTTTCATCACAGTACAAATGATAATTTTACTATGTCAAAAAAATGTTTAAGTCTCATCATCGGTTTATGGAATTATTTTCTCCTGTAACTTATTATAGAATTTTATATATAAATAAAAGCATGACCTTGCATCTCTTTCATAACAGTGAACAAATTCTTCTCATGATAAAAAAAAACATCAGTATGTTAAGAGACAATGTCAGTAAAAAAAAAATGCAATAAGCCATTTTCAAATAAAAAATTTTCTCCTTTTAAAATTAACCGCACTTATATTTTAATAAGAATAAACCAGTAAATATTTAGCAAGTTATTTTAGTAAATACATGAATGTTTAATAAATTATATATAATAAATATATTTTAAGAGTTTTACCCTTTCTAATTCATCATTCAACCATTCTACTGCACTTGTCCATTTTCTTTTCAAATCACCATTAGCATGCAACATATGTGCTGCTGCAGGACAGGAACTAAATAAAGCTACCATGCATTTAATACACTGATAGGCTCTTTTCTGGTAATGATTTTTGCTGCGCTGCACAGTATCAAACAAGCCATCACGATCATCCGGTATACCTATAATATGTAAAAATCAATTTTAATACAAGCAATTTAAAAACAATTCTAAAATTTTTATTGTCTTCCAAACCTTTTAGTGCATTATGTATTCGATGATTTTGCCAAGAATCCTCCAAAAGTAACATGTGAAGTAATAGATCTAAATATGGCCTCAACTCATAGGTATAAGAATAAGCTATTTGCCATAATAATTCGCTCAGCACCATTGAAGAAAAATGTGGATTTTCCCAAGAACAAAACTAAGAAAAAAAAAACAACTTATTACAATATTTATAAAATTACAAAAAAAAACTTATATCTCAATATTTATTATAATATTAAATATAAAAGCTTCCAATTTTGATCTGTTCAGCTCTTGCTAAATTACAATATAAAATTTAAAAACGTTAGTTATTAAAACTTTCAATTAAGATAATTTATGTAATAATTAATTGCTTTAACAATTGTAATGTTTAGCAAATAATGTTTTATTTGCTAAATATTATATAATATGTAATAAATTTTACCAGCACTAAATTTAAAAAAATAATCATGTAAAATGCATGACGATATTATTAATACTAATAAACATGTTTAAGAAAATCAAGCTGATTATTTTGTTTAATTTCATAATAGAGACAATAAAAATTTAAATTAAAAATTATTTACAAGCTTCTGAAAAAGTTAATTGTTTATAAACTTTGAAGAAATGATTATAAATAGGACTTCAAATTGGAATCATCAATTATAATGCATCTAAAAATTACTTTAACAACTATACTATTTTATACAGATCTTCAAATACTAATGGGTTTCTGGTGATCAAACAGGTAATAAACGTTTAAAATATTTAAGTAGAAAAATTCAAAGAACTTAAAAAACTTTATAGCAGTAGAAAAATCCAATAATAAGCTAAATGTAGCATTAAACATGTAACAATAAGATTATTTTGGAACTCACTCAATAGCTGAATTTCAAAATCACTTTCAATAAACATTCTAAATTTTTAAAATCAAAATAAATATTGAATAAAATTTGTTATTTTAGAAAATACTGTATTTACTTGTGTATAAGATGATTTTGCATATAAGATGAGGTGTGACTTTAAAGATCAAAATAGAAAAATTAGATTTATTAATACAATTCTATTGGTTTAATCACAAAATATTATCAAATGCACATATTAACGCAAACAACCATGTTTTCTTGATGCAATCACCTTTTGTCTACTTGGACTCGCCCTTCGAACCTTTGTTACAACTCTCCTCCTTTTCACTCTCACTCCACAAAGCATTGTCCTGTGATCTGTCGAGTAAATTTGAAATGCAGTATTTCCTGAATGACTTTGCTATCAGCTCTTGAGGAATGCTTTTCCATGCACCTGATACCCACACCAAGCAAAACCAACAGATAATGCGCATGACCGGAATAAATTAATTTTTAATGATTTAGAATGTGCAAATATTCATTAAAATGATCAATTTAACAAATATGAAATAACTACATTTATAATCATTGCTAAGTAACCAGCTATTTTTGGACCATCTCTTTGAAAGCGACATTCACCTTGACCTCGATAGCACCCTGCTATCATGGCAACACAAACTATATATGGTTCACAAAAATTATTGAAAACACAAAGAAAATTCTTTGCTCACGCATATAGGACAACCTAGGATTTTGAAGCAGTGAAAAATGAACAAAAAACCTGGTCTTATATGCGAGTAAATATGGTATCTGTGAATTTCGTACAATTGCTTAAAGATGATTTAATGATATGTTAAGTTTGAAAAAAAGCTATAATAATATACCAGATTCAAATATAATCAATCATTTGTAAATATATTTGAAAATAAAGGTTATTTCCAAAATTTAGCTTATTCATATAAAAATTTTCATAGCTAGTTATACTCATAGCTAGATATAGTTCATAGCTCTATATCCAAAAACAATACATTAGAGTAAATTAAATAGATTTGGCCCTTTACCTTATATCCTTACATACACACACACTATTTAATTATTTAATTTATTTAACACACACTTAATTTAGTAAATTAAATCTTTAAAACTTTCATCAAATGTTGAAGTTAATAGCTAAAATATCTATTTGAAATAAAATAAAATTTAAATAATTTCAAATAACATATATATATATAGTCAACTCACCTTAAAGCAAACACCGATAGTGAATTTTGTCATTGCCCTGGCAAAATGTCATTGTCACAACATTAATTTTCATATGATAAAACGAACAAAAATTTTACCGAAATTTGTTAAACCAAACTATAAACAAATAAAATGGCAAAACTGTATTTGGGACAAGACTATGTCTCAGAGACGGATTCACTTTGATGCTCAAGGCAGGTCTCATTCTTATTCTTCTATCTTCTTTGATATTGCTGCTTTTGGGCACGATTGTTAAAAATTTGCCGAGATTGTCCATGATGCATCTTCAATAAAATTAACCTATCTAATTTCAAAATTTCTCTCTGTTGCGTGTTGGCCCGGGTTGAATTTTTGTCGATGCACAACGAAAAGTTCCTGTTTTTGAAAAAATAATTGTGGCTATTGTATCGTCCGAAATTTTTTTTTTATTTTGCACAAACAATATACAGTTTAACCTGATTATAATGTCATCGAATGTAACGACAACCCTAATATAAAGTCAAATTTTTATTGGTCCTATGATTTTACTATACTAGATAATGTTAAAAAAAGTCCACTTGTAATGACATAAAACAGTTTTAACGTCATATTTGAAGCACTCTCAAATTTACAAAATTAGATTACAAATTTTATTTAACATAGAAGAAACTACGTGTTCAGTCCTAAGGTCAGAGTTCACTTCTTAGAATGACTGCGGGTGGTACTCTCCCCTACCCGACTTCGGTAGGGTGAGGTGGCTGTTTTGCCTGTTTGTAGAAGAGGGTCGCCATTTTGGATTTTATTTTGTCTTGATTCTCATTCCCCCAATTACCTATGAGTCTGGACTTTTTTATGCACAAATGATTTGGGCACCTAATACTCTGTGCCAAATATCAACTCTTGACATGCACTCCTTCATCCCTCTATGCTGATAAGAACGAGTGGCAGTATGATTTTATAAACAAGACATAGTCTTGTCAATTACAAAGATAATTCCAAAAGTAAAATGTCCTATTTTTTTTTTTTTAAATACAAAGGAATGTTTATTTTCAATAATATTTATATCATTTTAAAGCTTGAACATTTATCTATTTTTCTATATAATCACCATTTCGATCAATGTATTTTTGTATGCGCTCTGGCAATTTTGAATGCCATTGTCATACCAGTTCGCCACCATGTTGTGTTTAAACTGATTGACATTCATCACCAATTGATGGAAGTGTATGGTGAGTCGTGCATAGATGTCAAAAATGTCAAGTGGTGTAGGGAGTTTGCAGCTGATTGTACTGAAATTCACAACAAAGAAAGAAGTGGGAGATCATCAATTTCTGACGAGACAGTCATGAAGATTGAGCAAACCATGCATGAAAATCGGCAAATCACTCTGGATGATCTCTGCATTTTGGTTCTTGGGGTTCCTGAAGCACCATTCATAGGATTTTAATGAAAAAGTTGCAATTTTGGAAGGTGTGTGCAAGATGGGTCCCACGACACGGCGGCAAGCTGGTATGACACGGGCATACAAAAATGCACCAACTGAAATGGCGATTATGTGGAAAAATAGATAAATGTTCAAACTTTAAAGAAATGGTATGAACATTATTGAAAATAAATGTCTTTTGTATTTTAAAAAAATAGGAAATCTTACTTTTGGAATTACCCTTGTAACTCCATAACCCTAAATAAATAACCCTACTTCCAGCTATGGTTGCTTTTTACAGTTTTTGATGTAAACAATAAAATTAATACTGCAATAAATGTTCTATTTTGAGTAGAATAGATGTTTTCCTTGTAATAAACAAAGATGGGTTTGACCTCTGATTGTAAAGCAATTCAAACATCTGGTTTTAATAGACCATTCTAACATACTCAGAAAATATGGATTAAAATTTAAGGACCCCACCACTTTAAATGGATGTGGTCCCATGAAAACATGTGCTAATTTGCATATTGAGGAGTTCATATGATGATGTCAGGTTTGTCTACTTTGTGCCAATTTCTAAAAAACTCTTTTGGCATCAAAAATATTTTCTACTTTTAAAATAATCTTAAACAGAAAAAAAATGACAAATTTCTTTGTTTTGTTTAACCATTCTGATATATTACTCCACACTTAAATGGCAAATATCATCATAATGTCAATTTGTTTGATTTGAAAAATCATTTAGAATTTCTAAATGATTTTATTTAATTTTATTTAGTAAATTAATTCGAAATACTGTATTATATATTATAGATTTTTATCATCTGTTAAGCTTAACTCCCTAAACTATACGACCTTGGCCTTGACTCTGAAATTTGTTAATATGNAATAATCTTCAACAGAAAACATAACAAATTTCTTTTAGCTTTATTTGATAATTCTGATTATATTACACACTTAAACAGCAAATATAGTCTCCACATTTTGTTTGATCTGAAAAATCATTTATAATTTGTTTTTGTTAAATTTTATTTAGTAAATTAATTCGAAATACTGTATTATATATTATAGATTTTTATCATCTGTTAAGCTTAACTCCCTAAACTATACGACCTTGGCCTTGACTCTGAAATTTGTTAATATGAACTTTTGATAAAGCAAACTAACTACTGTTCACCTGGTGATTCGTATTAACACAAGTTTACTATATATAAATTAAACTAGTTATTTTGGATCACCCTATCATCATAAAACTGAATAGCAGTTTGTTAGTTAAAAATTAACTACATAATATAATTGTCATAAACATTACAATAAAATTGTTCAAATTTTATATTAACTTAATCTGATGAAAATTTTAAAGATTTAATTTAATAAATTTTTTAAATAGTAATAACTGAATAACTGAGAAGAATCTTACCACAAATTACATATTTTTAATGTAACACTTATTTATTTCTTAACCAAATGAAAAATTGATAGCTATTACCTTTAACAATTTTACAGTATCCTCTGAATTATTAGCATCTTCAATGATTTTTTTGACATAACTAGAAAAGTTATTAAACAAAAAAATTTTAATTTCAAAATTTCTTATAAATAATCATCTTTATTTATGAAAATACACTGATAAACAGAAGATCATACCAGGTTTTATTATATAAAATATCAACAACTTCTGGTTGAATAGCCATCAGATATTCTACACAAATTTGGTCTCCCATATGAACATTAGGAAGTGGCTGAGCTCCCTTTAAATGTAACATATAACATTTGTTAAATATATATTTTTTATAAATGCCATTATAAATGAGAATGTGTCTTTCATTTTACCAACAGTTTGTTATGAAAAAAAAAAAAAAAAAAAACGTTGATATTATGAATTGTATGTAATTATTATGGCTAGGACATCTTGACACTAAAAATCATATAAATAGTTATAACTTACATGACTTTTAGTGCCTTGATGTCCTACTTCTAGTCATATATATATATATATATATGTTGCAACACAATTTGAATATGAACACAACATATGAATAAATTATTCATAAAAAATTCTTCATAATGTGTAAATCTATGTTTGTTTCCATTTAATATTTTTATTAATTATTAATTGGAAGAACAATGTAGTATATTTATTTAGTTAATTTTTTAAATGTCTCATCATTAAATTAATTTTTAATGTTTTATTTTAAATTATTTTTTTGCCTTACATTTAATTTGAGATTTTTAATATTCATTGTATATAAAAAATATATCAAATAAGAATCAAGCATTCTGAACTTATTGAACTATATTAAACTTATTCAATTTACAGAAAAAAAATTCTGTGCATAAACTGCAATTTCATATTAAAGGTTTCCTCTTGATGTCTTTACATTCATTATGCTAATATCAGTAATATTCTTCTGTACAGTATTATTACTTGTTCAAGACATTTTGTATGTTAATTTTTAAATCCAAAATTATTTTTAAAAATAGAGAAAAATCATGCAAAGTAAGATATGAGGAACTAAATTTTACATAGACATTTCCAAAAGAAGAATAACACAGTACAGTGGAACCTCGGTATACGTCTTCTTTAGAATACGTCCAATTCGGAATACGTCCTGTTTGGATGAAACAAATTTTGCTTGGTATACGACTTAATTCAATTATACGCGCCATCTATGAACAAGTAGCACTATCAGTGTACTACACTAGACTAGACGCTCGCGGTGCTATGGTTTATAACTTTGTTAAATTTCTTCTGATTTTAATTTGTAAGTGACATTTTATTATTTTTATTAATCATGAATTGCAAAAGGGCAACAGAAAAATAAAAAAATGACTAGAATCACAACGGAACTGAAAAAAGAGATTGTTGAGAAATATGAAGGTGGCACGCGTGTTCGAGATTTAACTGTTGCATTCCGTATTCCGAGAACGACGATATCGACAATCGTGAAAAATAAAGACATTATTAAATTTGCTAACGTTGCGAAAGGGGTTAAATCAATTTCTAAACAGAGATCGAAGACATTAGATCATGTCGAGAAATTGCTTTTGCTTTGGATAACTGAAAAACAGTGTGCCGGCGACAGCGTATCGGAAGAAATTATTTGCGAGAAAGTTAAAAGGATACATGCTGATCTCATGAAAAATCAAGCAGAAACTAGCGAGGAAAGCGAGGTGTTTAAAGCCAGCCATTTTTTTTACATGAGAACGGATTAATCATTTTTACATTACTTCTTATGGAAAAGGTTGGTTTGGTATATGTCCAAACACTAGGAATGGATTAAGGTCGTATACCGAGGTTCCACTGTGTCTTCAAATACTGTATATTTGAAAGTTAAAAGGATTATAATATGTTATATTATATCAATTAAATTTTATACTTACAGCCATAGAAGATTGTGTTTTACAAGAGACATCACAACAGCATACAAGTAAACTAACTACATGGTATAATTTTCCAAGTTCAGCATACTGGTATTTAATTGGTGGTCCAGGACCTTCATCTAAAGCAACCCTCATAAAAGTGGCAGGAACATTTAATTTTAGAAGTTGTAATCGCTAAAAAATAAAAATAAATAATTACTGACATATACTAATGTAAATACAATATTTTATTTAATCATTGATTTTATGTTTGCATTTACTAATTCTTTAATTTTTATTATTTAAAAATCTTTTTCTACAAATAGAGTATTATTAAACTTAATATCATATAAAAAATAAATATTCTAATTCATTATTTTTCATAATCTTGATTATAGTATTTTAGAAATGTTTTGATAAACATATCTTTATCAAATTTAAACTTTTAAATTTATAATTTAATTTGATTAATGCTGCATTGATTTACTTGATCAATGAAAACTAATTTTCAAATATGTGTATGAAAATATAAAAATTAAAATGTACTAACCTCAGCAATTCCCAAGGAAGCATACATCAAAAATAAACTGAAGTATTGTGTAAGATGCCTACCATGTTCAGAAACTTCTTTTTTCAGTAATGATAAAACCATTAGTAACAATTGGTCTGATAATGTAGCAGAAGTATCACTGATGTAAGCTGAAAATAAATTTATTTCATAAACATTTAAATTTATTAGAACAAAAATTAAGGTTAAGTGTTAAGGTAAAAAAAAAAAAAAAAAACTAGAATAGTTTTTAGAATAGTTTACGAATTAAAATTTTTTAAAAATTTTAACTCAGCCAAATTTTTATATCTTTTTTTTTTACATTTCAAAAATTCTCTTAACTATAAATCACAAAAATACAGATTAAACAATCAAAAATACTGTATATCATGGCCAAGAACAAGTACTTTCTATTCTTGTTAATAATAATGAGTAGACCATTTTAATCAATCCAATGGAATAATTCAAATAATACACATCCTACAAAAAAAAAATTATTATTCATTATACCAAAAATCTTCAAGGGAACCATCCATTTTTTACTGCATATTCTGATTCTACATAAAAAAATAAACTTTTATCTAAAGCAATTTTCAAAAGATGCACTAATCAGAAGTTATTTGTGTTTGAAGTTTTATGCAGCCACCATATCATACATGCATAAATTTGTGGATGTCTGTAAATTTCACTGAAAAAAAGAAAAGTGCTAAAAAAATTGTTAAGAAACTATTATTATTTGATGGAACCAAGATAAATGTCTTCTCTTTATCACAAATGTGATGGCTTTAATACTCCATGACACTAGTTTTGTACTAGTTCAAATAATAATTTAACCAAATAATAATAGCTTCTAACAACTTTCTTTAGCCTTTTTTTTCTTTCTTTTGTCAGTGAAATTCAGAAATTCATGCATGCACAATGTGGTGACTACAAACTTCAAATGACCATAACTTCTGATTAAAGCATTTTTCAAAAGATGCACTAGATAAAAGTATGTTTTTTTAAATGTAGAATCAAAAAATGCAATAAAAAATGGGGGTTCCCATTTGCAAAAATAAAGTTGACCCCATTTTCACAGATTATAGTACCATCTATGATGAAACCGATAACCCATCTAGTGGCCCCCTTGAAGATTTTTGGTGTAAGTAATTTTTTTGGTAGGATGTATATTTTTGAGTTATTCCACTGGATTAATTAAAATAGTCCATCCTGTATATAGGATGAAAATAAATGAATCTGACAATCATTAGGACATGAATGAATGAATGTCTTTAAATTCATGAGAAAATATATATTAAAACAAGTTTCAACTTTTTATCACTTTTAACTTCAAAAAGTTTTAATATTTTTATGTTGCATTCAGAAACATTTGTTTATTTCCCAATGACATGGCAGACAATCCTTGCCTATTAATTTTTTTTTTGGCATCAAAATATTTCATAGATTGTCATAACACAATGTAAAAATAAACATACATCAAGTTCAATCAGCAAATGTATGTCCTTAATAATAATAATTATTATTATTATTAAGGACATACATTTATCATCATAATAAATTTAGATAATAATAATTATTAAAATTCTGTGCATAAACTGCAATTTCATATTAAAGGTTTCCTCTTGATGTCTTTACATTCATTATGCTAATATCAGTAATATTCTTCTGTACAGTATTATTACTTGTTCAAGACATTTTGTATGTTAATTTTTAAATCCAAAATTATTTTTAAAAATAGAGAAAAATCATGCAAAGTAAGATATGAGGAACTAAATTTTACATAGACATTTCCAAAAGAAGAATAACACAGTACAGTGGAACCTCGGTATACGTCTTCTTTAGAATACGTCCAATTCGGAATACGTCCTGTTTGGATGAAACAAATTTTGCTTGGTATACGACTTAATTCAATTATACGCGCCATCTATGAACAAGTAGCACTATCAGTGTACTACACTAGACTAGACGCTCGCGGTGCTATGGTTTATAACTTTGTTAAATTTCTTCTGATTTTAATTTGTAAGTGACATTTTATTATTTTTATTAATCATGAATTNTTTTCTATTTTTTTAGTCTTCCTATTTTAGAAGGGAACAGGTAGCAACATGTGGTTTTTTTTTTAAAAAAAAGTGGACACTGTGATCACATAACAGAGAGGGTACCACCACATGATGCACAGAACTTTAGCAGCAGCAATTCGAGTAAGAGGCGCTTTTTATACTTAAAATGGCAATATTTTTATTACAAGAACAACGCATAATCATTCATTTTCTGCACTTGTGTGGAGTGACACCCACTGAAATTCAGTTGAGTGATACATGCGGTGATGGTTTCACAGATGCGAAAAATGTGCATTCGCGAGTATGACAGCTCAAAGATGGACGAACATCGTGTGACAATGAACCTTTAGTACCTTTAGTAAAAAAGATTAGAGGGCTGTCTGATTTTCAGTATCGGACTTAGCCCTATAGAAGTAGGAAAGAAGAGAAAGCATGAGATATGAAATGTAAAAAGAAAGGAAGATAGGAAAGTGTGAAGTAAGAGATCGATATTCGGAGCGCCCGTTCCTGCGTTTATTAAACATAAAATAATATTTACAATATGTACAGTATGGCTATTTTCCGTATAGAAGTAACTTGATTACAAATGGTCCTGACAATTTTTAAACATAGTAATAAATAATATACAGAATAAGCTAATATAACACGTATGTAAAATATTCCAAATATATTGTCCACATCTCGTGGACTCTATATATTTAGATTACGGTATGGCTATTTGCCATGTGAAAATGTTCTAATTACAATTGGTCCCGACAATTTTTATAGTATTTTTTAATATAAAGGATGAGTAATATGATATATAATTCTAATTCCAAATATTGTCGGCATCTCGTGAATTCAATGGATTTGGATTACAATAAGTTATCTTATGTTATAGCCGTGAATTATTTCTATAGTTAGATAACAAATATCAATGATACCTGTGTTTAATGTTACATTTGGGCATCACAGTGAGAAAAGTTCATTTGTCTTCTCGGTCGGATGTATTTTCAGTGTTGTCACTTTCTTCTTCAATTTCACTTTCATCGCTTTCTTCTCTGTTGTGGTTTTCTTGTGTAGTTTATTTCAATGAGAATTTTCGTATCGTTGATGTATTTCTCTAATGCGGTGAATAAAATTTTGTTGTTCACAAGGTCCGTGTCTTTAGGTGGTCAATTGAAGCCCACCATGAGGCACTTTTGTATAAAAATTTTCTCTTTCTTTGTTGAATTTGGTGCACTCATATAAGTAGTAAAATACATTGTCTTCTTGGCTGGTATCCACTTCACAATACTGGTTGTTGGTTTTGTGAAAATGGTACAAGTAAGACTTAAAGTTTCCGTGTGCTGTTAAACACCGAGTCATACCAAATGAAAGCTTAAAGTGTTTATTCTGAAATCTATCTTTTATCTTTGGAAAAAATTTGTGGCAATGTCTTCCTGTAGATGATGTATTTCACTCTTCTTCCCATAATTCTTCTGTAATGTTTTTTATATTCTTTTTTATTTCTGTTATTGGTATTCTTTTGTAGGTTACTGGAATGTTAATACTGGCAGCTCTCTTAGCCAGTTTGTCGGCTTTTTCGTTCCATTGATGTCCTGTATGTCCTGGAACCCAGTTGTAAGTGATTTTCATTTTTTTTGTTAACTTCTTCGGAGATATTGATGAGTTCATTTGTGAGCCTGTTTTTCCTATTCTTGCTTTCCAGGATGTGTAGTGTTGCTCTACTGTCAGTGTAAATATTCAATTGTTTGTTTGGATGATTGTTCCTTTTATTGATGTATGTGAGAGCTTTATAAATCGCATACATTTCTGCTTGCATTGTAGTGCAGTAGTTTGCAATCTTCATAGAAGCCTGGTATTGAGTTCTATTGTTTTCATCTATGATGATTATTTCGCTGCCTACACCTAATGATGTTTTCGAACCGTCACTATATATTTTAAAACTCTTTTGTTTCGTGGCATTCTCTTGTTTATCCATGTGAACTCTATATGTTTCTATTTTTGCTGGGTCACTCAGTGTTTTTAATTTATTTATATTTTCTGTTTTGTTTTCTATAATGGTTTCTATCATCTTTATGTCGTTTGGAAGTTTTCCTTTGTTAATTTCTTTGTGTATTTCTTCTTTGGTTTTTCTTTGTAAGTTTTCTTTTAATACATTATTTTCCCAGATGAGCTCTTTTGCTATCTAATTTTATGGGTTTTAGTTTCGCTAGTACTAATAGAGCATCTGTTGGGGTTGTTCTATATGCTTTGCAGATTCTTATTGCCGCCTTTCTTTGGATTGAGATGAGTTTTCTTTTGTTGTGTATTTTATCTATCGCTTCTCCCCAAATTTGTACTCTGTAAAGTGCTGCTGGCACAATAGCTCCTTTGTAGATCAGTCTTGTGTTTTTCGAACTCATACCCCAAGTATTTCTAGTTATATGTTCTAATAAGTTTGCCCGTTCTATCACTTTTTTGTATGTTTCGTCTATGTGTATTTTCCAATTCATTTGTCTATCAAAATATATTCCAAGGTATTTAATATAAGGAACATTTTTTATATTTTTACCATCAATTTTTAGTCCAATGGGTTTCTTCAGTTGGTCTTGTTTATTTTTTCGGGTACATACTACCAACTCGCATTTGTTAAAGTTGATAGGTTGTTTATAATTAATACTCCATTCATAAATTTCTTTAAGTATCTTATTTGCTTCGTCTCCAAGTTTATTACAGTTTTTGTTTGATATCATGAGGAGTGCGTCATCCGCGAATACTTGGATTTGACTGTCGTTGGTGTCTGGAATTTTGTTTAGTAAACTGTCCATTGCTAAATTCCATAGTCCTGGCCCACTTCTGGACCCTTGTGGGCATCCTCTATTAATTTGTTTGATGATAGTTGTACTGTTGGAGTAGAATCCTACTTGTCGATTAGTTAAATAATCTTGGAGAATATCTTTGATGTTTTTTGGACATTTAATTTTATTTATACGTTTCATAATTCCTGGCCACCACATGTGGTGAAATGCCTTTTGAAAATCTATTTTTATTAAGATGGCATGTTTTCCTTTCCCCATTCGCTCTTGATACTGCGTCTATTGTTGATACTCCCTGTCTAAAACCATATTGGTTTTCATTTATTTGTTTATTTTTGTATTGATGCCAAATAATTCTTTTAATAATGAGTCCATCTAAAATTTTTCCCATTACTGGGAGTAAGCATATTGGTCGATATTCTTCTAGTTTGTTGGGATTTTCGGTTTTAGGTATAAATTTCACTTTTGCCTTTTCCATGCTGTTGGAAAGTATCCCAGTCTTAAACATTTGTTATATAAGTGAACTGTAGCAATGGGGATTTCTTTATATATTTCTTTGATCATTTCAGCAGTTATTTGATCATGTCCTGGGTCTTTTTGTTCTTTAAAGTATTAATTGCTTTTTGAACTTCCCAGAATGTAAATAGCTTTGCGGATTCGCCGGACGAATTTTGCATAGCTTGTATTCTTGTCTGTCTGTGAATCTCCAAGTCTGTAGTTGTGTCGTCTTCTGGAAAGTGAAAATCGAATAATTTTTTTATATTGTTTCCTATATTTATATCCATCTGATCATCTTCTAGGATGTCGGGTACACGAGTTTTATTTCTTTTCTTGAATATAATTTTATAGGGTGTTGTCCATGGATCTTTTTTATTTAATTTGCCGCAGAATTCTCTCCACGCAGAGTTTCTTTGTTTATTTATTTTCTTCTTGTAGTTTTTGAGTGCTGTATTGTATTTCTTTTTAATTCTTTTTATTTCATTCTCATTAGTGGTTCTTTCTAATTTTTTCATATTCTCCTTAGTTCTTTTTTGTTTTGAGTGAGTTCATGTGTCCACCATATTGTCTTCATATATGCGGTTTTTTTTGAGTTTAGTCGTTTCGTCAATTGTATTGTTGATGATTTTAGTGATAAAGTCGACGTAATGATCTAAGTCTTGTTTAGTATTAATAGGTGGAAAATTATAGGATTCCCATTTTTCTGTGAATTTCTCTCTAAAAAAGTCCCAGTTAATATGTTTGTGGATTTTCCATTTATTATCTTTTATGTGAGATAATTGGAGATCTGTCATGATGTATCTATGATCACTACATGATGTACGTAAGAGTGTCTCATAGTTTTGTATCTGGTGGCTAATGCTGTTAGTATTTATGAAGATGTCTGTCCATCCTTCTACAAAGCCAGTGTAAAAAGTTGGTATTGTTGTCATGTTAGACGATACCATATCGAATTCATTCGTTATATTATTCATCAATCTTCCTTGCTCGTCTTCCTTAGGGTGAAACCATGTCATTGATTTGGCATTTGCATCTCCTGTGATTATTATATTTTTTCCTCTTAATTTTCTTAGGATAGTTTCTAATTTATTTATGCATTCCTTGTCATCTTCATAAGGTGATAAATATATACTCAGTAGAAATATTGGTTGGTCTTGATTTATGATTACCGTAGTAATAGTTGCATTGCTTAATTGGGGTATTAATACTATGTCAATATCTTCTTTTCGTACAATAATGCCACTCTTTGGTTTTTTGTTTTCATTATTTGTTATTATTCTCCAGTTATTGTAGCGTACTATTTTGTTATTTCTGGTATGTGGTTCTTGTATAGTTATAATATCAATATCTAGTTCGTCTGCAGTTTTAATCAGTAATGAGCTAGCTGCTTTGCTTTGCTGAGCATTAATTTGCAATACCCTTATGTTGTTTCTTTTACTTTGCATATACTGTGTTGTTGATGTTGACTGGGTGTTATCTATTGTATTATTATAGGCCATAATCAGTTCTTCTTATTGTTGCTTCTTTTATTTTCTTAGTGATCGGACAGTTCGGGTGAAACGCTCCATGGTTGGTTGGTTGTTTTTTACTATTCGGTAATTCTTTGTTATTGCTGTGGCAATTTATACAACACAGTGGTTCGTGTAGTCTGTTGCATTCCGAGAATTTGTGTTCTTTGCCGCATTGGCTACAGTGTTGATTTTCAAACAATTTTTTGCCATGTGGCCCGTACCACAACATCGTTAGCACCTTAGTATAGGAATAAACAGGGTTCCTACTCAAATTTTTGTTTTGAATTCCCTGACTTTCCCTGACCAACTTTGTCCAAATTCCCTGACCCTCACATTTTTTAGTGTGGAATATCAACATAATAAAACAGCATTTACTGTTAACATTGAGTACATTTAGCCCTCTTTATGCACAGTTGATATGCTTCAAAGACTGCCACATTAAAAAAATACAGTACATACATCCTGTAGAAAAATGTTTGATAGAATCCACAACTTCAATGTAATGAAAAAATAAGCAATTTACAAACAAAACACAAGCTTTTTATTTTATCATCATTTATCATTATTATTTGTATGTAAATCTAGTAAATACAAGGTAACATAAAATCAACAAAAATTATTCTTTGATAAACAAATAGTACTGTACTGTGCTTAAAATGAACTCTTGACTTAGAAACACATAATTTTAAAATCAATCTTTCAACAAAAAGAGTAACTTTTTTTTAACCTTTTTACATTACCATCTGTTGCATATCTTAAAAACAGTTATTGCAAATATAATGTTTAAACATGCATTATTATATGGATAGGATAGATAGGGTGTGACCCATATCCTATTTCTGAGATCAAAGAATGTTTTGATGAGAAGAAATAAAACTCATATTTAATCACTGAGCCTTCTACTGCCCCCATGAAAGCCTCCAGTGCCCGCAAAGGGGCGTTATCACCCACTTTGAGAAAGGATGATCTAGACCAGTGTTTCTCAACCCAAAACTCATCGCAGACCGGAAAATATCTGCTTTTTTTAAGTGGACCAGTGACAATATTATTTTTAATTGAAAAAAATTCTCTGTTGTAAAAAGAACTGCAAACTACATTGAGCAATAAATATTTGTTATTTTATTTACCAGTACATTAGTATACAAATCAATGTGATCGCTGCTTTTCTTTTTTGCTAGTAAGATCATCAATTCTTGGAGTTAAGGCGGTAACTGCAAGGCGTGAGGCAGAACTAATACTATAATGATTTTGTTGTTTCAATTTTATCATTACCATTGCTGAAAACATTGATTCACATAAGTACGTTGTTGAAAAAGGTAGTAACATCCTAACTGCCTTTTTATGTAAAACTGGATATTCAGATTTAACTTTAATCCAAAACTGTGTTATGGGCATTGATTCAAACAATGTTTTAAATCCCAAGTCTGAACTTAATTTGATTAGTTTTTCGTATTCAAAGTCGTTCAATCTATTAGTTTGCTATCAATAAACGGATTAATAATCCACATATTTCCTATTTGAGAACAACGCATGGAAGGTTAAGTATATATTTTTAAAGTTTTCGCGGACTGGTCAGATTAGAGTTGCGGACCGGCGGTTGAGAAACACGGGTCTAGACTATTTCTCAAGTTTCTATAAAAAATTTCTGTTCATTCCTTTTTTTCTCTAATAATTAAATTATTTTACGTTTTTCTATTTTAGTTCCGGACAATTCCGGAACCTCACACTTGTATTCCTATGAAGTCATAGTATTACGAAAATTGGGATTCTTAAAACTTATAAAATAAAATAAATACAGAAATAAACAACAAACGAAATTACAATTATACGTTATTAAAATATAGAAGTTCAGCGCAGAGAATCGTAACTACAAATCTCTTTCTTTTGCAACATAACTATAAAAATTGTTTTGGTGTTGTTTCGCACAAAAAATAATCAAATTTATTTTAATTTTTTAGTAATGTAATTATTTTTTTTTAAATTTACAGCTTTTTAATTTTTAAATTTTAATTATAAGCAAGTTAACATTGGTTAAACTATCGGATTACCTGTTGATTTTCGAAAATATAACTACAGAATATTTATTACAAGCATGATCAATCTTGCCAGTTTTTAAGCCCTAAATTTGCCAAAATCAGTGATATTTGTTACCCAATGTCATTTCAGTTAACTAATTATTAAACTATGTATCGAAGTTGCGGAAAAAAACGGAAGAGAGAGGGAAAATATGCTTGCAGTACAGTACATTCAAGGAAAATCGTAACAACAAATATAAAAAGCTTGTGCCAACAACAAGTCAGCGCCAGTATTTTACTGTAAACGTCGGGTAACTATTTATAATTTTTTATGTTTTAAACTGAAAAACGATTAAATTACAGATTTTTACTGATCTGTTTAGCTATTTTGAAGTGAACATTCTAATAAATTACGATTTCAACTTTTAAAAGTTTGCAAACAAATTTTTAATTAGTTATTTTTTATTCTAATAAACAATTTCATTTTTTTATAATCGCTGAATTACTAAAATTAAAAATTAAACACTATTACATAAAAGTAGTTTATCCTGTTATTAATTAACTCCCTTGCTACCCACTAATTTTTAATATTAATGTAATTAAACATAAAAAATATTTAAAACTGGGAAAAAAACGAAAGAAATGCGTTAATTTTGAAGAAAAAGCTTCAAACTTTATTTTCCATTGTCTCGCCTTTCTGTGAAATCTGACACCGATGAGTCATTGTGTTTACAGCTGGATGACCTGGAGAACAGCTGGTGTTGGGATTTCCCGGGACATTCTCATAGAAGTCTCGGGAGGAGAAGGGTTTAAAGTAGAGTGAATACTAGCTGGCCGTATATTTTTAAATATTTTTCAAAAATTACGTTTTTTTATTGCGATTTCCGACCCCCCGACTTAATTAAACGTATATATAATAAAATATATTAATTTAAAAAAATTAAAAAACTATTGGAGGTCGTTTTTGACATCAGAAACTAGCTTTAAATAACTTTATCGAAGTAAAATCCGTGCACTACTACTTTAGAACGATGAATGAAATTTGATAAAAAAAACTCCCATTAAAAAACAATTAAGAGTTAATCGTGCGTCATTAAAGGTATATTAAAATCGCGATAAAATATTTTCGCGCGGGAAAAAATTTTTGAAAAAATTTGGAGACTTAAAAAACATCCAAAAAAAACAAAAATTTTTTCGGAGGGCCCAAATGCCCGAGTTTTATGTAACGCTATGGAACTTGCCCGAGTTATCTCGGGTTTTAAAGATTGCAGCATTACTTATTCCGCCTGCAGATGGCTGTGATTGGTCATCCATATTCAGCAAACGAGATCAACAATGCAGTTAAGGAGACAAATTCCCTGACTTTTTGACAATTTTCGACAAATTCCCTGACTTTTTCCAAACACTAATGAAAATCCCTGACTTTCCCTTATTTTCCCTGACTTTCCAGGTGCGTAGGAACCCTGAATAAAGTCATCAACTTTTATTGTCGCCCAATTAATTGATATGTGTTTTTCCCGTATAAATATATTTCTTATCTTGTGGTACTGTCAGCATTACATGTCTACAGTTCTCGGTTATTTTCCCTCTTGTGATTATTGTACTGACTCTACATTCTTCTTCGAAACTGTCTTTATCCATGTTCCATATTTCATTTTGGTTGTATACGCATGAAGTAATGTTTTCATCTGATATCGATTGTGGCACATTGAGAAGAATTATCCTCGGTCTTCTTCCTTCTGTTCTTTTGCATTTTATCTTATGTTGTAGGCTTGAAATTTCTTTGATTGCTTTTTCTAGTTTCTCACTTTCTCCACGGTTCCCTACTCTTATGCAAATTCCATTGTTTCTTATTTCTCTCATTGTTTTAATTTTTAATTTTAATTTGTGTGGTTCGATATGTTTTATTAATTCTTCAGTAATTTCTTTCCTGTTCATTTCTGTTTCGTCTTCTTGTTGTATTGGATATAATATAACAGTGTGGGATCCCCTGTGCCTTCTTTGTTGATCTTTTGGTCCAGGGATCTTTGTATATTTTTTGTGGTTGTACTAGGTTTAACATTTCTTCGTGCAATTTTGCTGTATGTTGGTTTAATTACTCCTTCTTGTTTTGTTTTGTTACTTTTCATTTCTTTAACAATTGCATGCATCTCATGTAAGTAACCATACATTCTTATTACATGTTCTCTGATTTTTATTCGTTGATTTTTTATATTGATATTTGTTTGTATGGGTCCGGATAGCGTAACTGGCAACGCATCTGCACGATAAGCAGGAGTTGTGGGTTCGAGTCCCACTCCGGGCCGATTTTTTTCTCCCAGCGGTTCTAAATTATTTAAATTAATTAATTTACTTATAATTATTATAGAAGGCTGAAACATTGNGCCCAAGTGAGATTTTCCATAAATTACCTTTTAAATGTAATTTACACTATTTTATTTACAAACATAGTACACATCCTTTACAGATAACAGTAATATACACATTACAGTAAGTGACAAATTATCATAAGAGATATCAGTATTTTTTTAAATTCAATTATTCATGTTTATTTTTTTTTTAAATTATAGAAATCTGCTTCTCTCTACACATAATTAAATCTTATGATAGCTTTGTTAATGTAAAACTGCCCAAGCTTGTTCATGAATTGACTTTTTCAGCATCTCTTATTAACATTAATAATTATAAATAAATTATAATTATTAATGTTAATAAGAGATGGCGCCTAATGCTTACCTCTAAAGCCAAATTGGTTACGTAATTCATTTAATAATTAGCCTTATACTAGCCCGATAGATTTTCGGCATTCGGTTGGCGTGTAGCTTTATTATATATTGGGTTTAGCGATGTTTGTACTAAGAATAATGTGATTTAAATGGAAAGTAGCACAAAACCTTAGCAATGATGTACCAAAACTACTTAACTTATGTAGGAAATGTAACTCATACTGTATTAAATAATTAATACTAATTAAATATTAATTATAATTAACTGTGAATTGCATATAAAAATCGTTGAAACATTTGAGTGATCCCCCAAAACAATCAATTTAATCTGGCGACCATTACCAGCGATCATTATAAATAACTGTTAAATAAATTGAAGACCGACGACTGTTAGATTATAAATAACAATTTCTTGGGCCGATGAAAAAAAGTACAAAATTTTAAATTACGATAACTAAAAAACTATTTTACATAGCACTATAAAATTTAGTCAAAATATTAAGGCAATTGCCCTCTCCCTGACGATATCAGTTAAATTCACGGATGATCCTTATTTGGCCCGCCGAATCCCAAAATTAACAGTCAAATAAGTCCCACAATAATGGGCCAAAAGTCACCAAAATTTAACACAGTACTCACAGTTAAAATGTATACAAGACTCTGCACTTTAGTCTGGATAAACGGGTCTTCCTGTCCGAAAAACGGGTCTGTAATATCCAATTTGAAATCGGTGTAACACAAAAACAAATAATCCTATTTTGCCGAATTTTACAACATTCGATACTACTCATTGTCCTCTTTCGATCAGTATATCACACCTTATAATATCACAAATGTCCACAGAAAAAACTCAAGTTGAACTGGAGTCAAACTTTACCATATCCACACAAGTCGAAACAACCGACC
The DNA here is from genome assembly GCF_000671375.1 of Centruroides sculpturatus. Lineage (NCBI taxonomy): Eukaryota > Metazoa > Arthropoda > Arachnida > Scorpiones > Buthidae > Centruroides > Centruroides sculpturatus. The sequence goes on along the minus strand of NW_019384545.1, from coordinate 767,460 downwards.
ACTCTCCCTGTGACAATGAACCAAAACATCCACGCCTGTGCACCAGCCAGTCTGACAACATGATTGCACATGTGGAGCAGGTTGATTCATGTGCTCAATCATGTTGTCATCATGAATTGATTCCAGCATTGTGAAAAAACGGCTGGAAAAGGCTACATGTGTGCTCTTCCATCAAGACAATGCTCCAGCTCATCAGGTGATGTTAACACAGGCGTTTCCTTGTGAAAACAACTTTGAAGTAGTTTCTCATGTTCCCTACTCACCTGACCTTGCTCCTAGTGAATTTTGGCTTTTTTCCAATGATGAAGGACACTCTCCATGGTCGTATATTTTCCTCTAGTATCAGTGATTTTCCAGTGGTCAAAACAGACTACTAAAGAAGTGTTAAGTGTTTGCAGCGACCATCATGTCATGGATTTGACATTGTGAAAAATGTGTACATCTGTAGGGAGATTATGTTGAGAAGTGATGGAAGTTTCAAATTGGTTGTGTAAGTATTTTATCAGAAAAGAAATGGGAGACCTTAGAACTTGAATGCACTTCATAAATAATATATCAATGAAAGTCCACTGTAAAGTACAAACTGATAGCATTTATGAAAATAATTTGAAGTTCTAAAAACAAATTTTTCAATTTGAATATCTAATGGAATATTTGTAAGCTTTATGTTATGATGAATGATTTATTAACAAAAACAGATATGATAGAATAGATATACAAAACAATATTCTAATGAATATTTTAGGAACATTTAATAAATTTTTTTTAACAATTTCATGTAATTACTATATTAAAATAGAAAAACACCCATTATTATTTTGTATTATACAACTCAATATATTATATGTTGATATATATATACACACAGGATGCTTAGAGAACAAAATTCTTGCGAACAGAGAGAGCTATAGCTATGCAAGTGAGGTAATGGTATAGTAAAGCGACTATGCCCAACCTAATGAAAATGACAGCAGTGCCCCTAGTGGTGAAATTTGGAAGATAGGCAGTGCAAATCGAAAATGAAAACAGATAGAGCAAACTTTCCAATTAGAAAGTTTTAGAGCATCAATTAATTAGTACGAAACGACATGTGATTCACATGGATAAGATAAATTGTCACCTACATACCCAAAAATTACCAAAAGCGATGCACGCCATTTTGTGTAAATGTTTGAGAGGAATAGGTATGAAGAAATATGCACAATTTATTGCATAAAATACATACTTACATCAATACAGTTTGATAACATCACACACAAAACAACGGAAAGGCAAACTGTCACACAGTGATAACAAGTTAATGTCAAGTATGTTCGAAAAGTTCGCCATTGCTCACAATACACGCCATTGCTATCGAACTGTATTGATGTAAGTATGTATTTTATGCAATAAATTGTGCATATTTCTTCATACCTGTGGCTATTTCAAACAAACGTTTGAAAGGAATAGCCATAGGTACACAAAATGGCGTGCATCGCTTTTGGACATTTGGGCACTGCAGTCATTTGCATTAGGTCGGACGTAGTCGCTTTACTATACTGTTACCTCACTTTTATAGCTGTAGCTCTCTCCATTCGCAAGAATTTTCTGGTTAAAGGGACTTTCCTATGAACCCTGTATATATATATATATTGTTATATCAATATGTTTTACTATATCTATTTTGTGAATGCATAAATTTTACATTATATTACAGAATGCATAACTAATAAGAATTTTGATTTAAATTCACTATAATCTAGGATTTTAGTGCATTGAAATTTTATGACAAAAAATACAATGATTTAATAACCTCCAGAATGAAAATGAAAGCATTGTAATAGTTGTAAATTTTAAGCCATTCCTTCTTGAAGTTAACAAATTATTTGTTCTTACTGTTTTATTATATTTGACATACCTCATTATTTTCATATAAAATGTACTATGTATTTAAAGAATGTATAATAAATATCACATTAAAAAATTATAAATTTTTTTTTATAAGAATAAAAGCATACATTAAGAATAATTATCAAAATAAGAATATATGTACATGTTTTTTTTTTATTTATTTATTTGGAGTAAGACTTAAAATGATATAATTTGAAGTTTTCCATATAAATGCATATATATTGTATTTAGATAATAAATAACTTTTGTAATTAAAAATTTTTCTACTTTACTATGTAAAAAAATTGGATTTAATATATAAATTGTTTTTTAAACATTTATCTCATTTTTACAGAAAGCTTAAATAATTTAGATATTCTTCTATATTCATACTGAAGATCTAAAAAGCTTATAATCTATAACTATTTGTTTAAAAATAATATGAATATTCAACAGTATAGAATGTATTAAAATTAACTATTATATTGCTTATGTAAATTAAGAAAAGTTAATGAAGTAAAGTTTTCTTGAAATATCTAATTGATATAAATGAATTTAAAACATCTTAAATAATATATGAAAGCATTTTTATAAACAATTTTTGTGCAACTTTTTGAAATAAATATTTCTATAAAAAAGTAACAATGTTTGCAGCTATACTATATATATATATATAAAATTATCAATGAGTGATTTAAATGAGACAATAAATAAACAAAACAACAGTGTAAACTCACATTTCCTAAAAATGACCCAAAGCTATTTCTAGTATATCATACTTTATATTTATTTATATAAAAAAAGTAAGGAACAAATTAAGAGAGAAGAAAAAAAATCTTCATTTAGAATAATAAAAATAATCTGAGATAGTCTATTTTTGATGATGTTACAGCTATATCTGACAGACTTTCTTCTCTAGTCAGTCTTGACTGAACCTGAGAACATCACTAAATTGCAAAAAAAACTAAAAAGCTTATTTTGTTAAATATTTTTAAAAATGTGTTTAATAATATATGATTTTAAAACTTAAATAATCAAATCAATATTACCAAAACTATTTAAGATTTTCATGAATGTAAAAATTCAATTATTTTTGTAATAATACATATTTCAGATAACAAATTTCAATATATATATCAAAATATTCTTATTATAATTTTTAAAATACTTACACACACTACATAACATTGGAGAACTATAAGGTCCATCCTGTAATGACAGATGTGCCAAAAGTACAATAATTTTTACAAAAGCATTACGAACCTGAAATATTTAAGAAAATAATTATTACAAATGTTCATTAAATAACAATAAAGTGTAGTAAAAATTAAATGTCTTAAAAACAAAAAATATCCATATGTAAATAAAAGATATTGTCTGAATAAAAAACATGTCTATACAAATATATGCTTCTACAAATTAAGACAAATTCTAACTTTAATTAGTAAAAATTTATTGAATGATTTAGTTACACCTTGTTACTATGTATAATTTAAGGGATAATCAATAAATAATTAGTTAATGATAATGAAACACAATGAATGCATTTTATTTTACATGTAATTTCCTTAATTGTTGAGGCATTTATCCCATTCTCCCACAAGTCTCCTCAGTTCCCATTGACGAGATAACTCGTCAAGCCTACATAGCCTTACGAAAAACGTGGTCCTTAAGGCCATTTTTGAAAAAAATTTTTTTGAATTTTTGGAATATTTTTTAGGTCCCCAAATTTTTTCAAAATTTTTTGCCCGTGCGAAAAATTTTTATTGCGACTTTAATTCGCCTTTAATAAGGCTCGATTCAGGCTTAATTGTTTTTTAATGGGCTTTTTTTATCAAATTTATTTCATGGTTCCTAAGTTGTAGTGCACGGATTTTTCTTCGGTAAAGTTATTTAAAGCTAGTTTCTGATGTCAAAAACGACCTCTGATAGTTTTTTAATTTTTTTAAATATAAATTTAATTAATTGGGGGGTCAAAAATCGCAATAAAATTTTGAATTTTTTAAAAATATACCTGTCGGTCGAATTCACCCTACTTTAAACCCTTGACCTCCCGCAGTGTACATGAGAATGTCCCAGGAAATCCAACTCCAGCTGTGTTCAAGGTCACCCAACTGTGTAAACAATGACTCATCAGTGTTAAATTTCACACAAAGGCGAAACAAAGGAAAATAAAATTTGAAGGTTAATTTGAAGCTTTTTCTTCAAAATTAAGGCATTTCTTTCGTTTTTTTCAGTTTTAAGTATTTTTAATGTATTTTAATATTAATTTAATTAATGATCAGGAATGAAGGGGTTAAAAAATGTTTCAAGTCAGTAGTTAAGCCAAATGACACTCTGCATCTCTCAGTTATAATAAAACAGCACTTTCTTCAGCTCCCCATAGTCAATGTTATGTGGTAACAGGTCAGGACTGTAGGACAGTGCCAAAGTACTTCCCTGTCAAACTTCTGTAGCAGTGTGTTCATGACAACACACATCGCCACATTGGCTATGTGTTTTCATGCAGCAAAATGACTCCGGGATGCTCTGCAAGTGAGCATTGAATATTTGTTCATAAGGTTTGCAGAGTGGTGCAATACATGGCTGCATTAATGTGATGTCCTTTTTGAAGAATCGAGCAGAATACTTTTTTTAACTTTCATAATTAAAAAAAAAAAAGGGTCATCATCACTTTCCCTGCTGATGTTGTAACCTTACATTTTTCTGGGGTGGGAGGATGAGGGATGCTTCCTTTGCATACTGCCTTGCTTTGACTCCAGTTCATAGTGGTAGCACCATGTCTTATCTCCCTCCACAATTTGGCCAGAAAAGCATTTTTCTCCTTGTTATGAACAGATAGTCAGATGCTAAAATTATAAGACTATCTGAGCTGCTTTCTGCTGCTTTGACAGGTGTGGAAGTGCACATACAAGTAAAAAATCTCTTGCACAGCACTGAAGCTTAATTCTATTGCATATGTGATTTGATGAATTCTTACTGGTCTGTTCATGCGAATGTAATCTTCCACTGTTTGCATTTGCCTGTGTGACTGTCATTTTTGGATGACCTGGTTGCTGCTTATCCTGCATGGTGTGTAATTTCTCACAAATTTCTTCCCTTGCCTTTGTGCATACTGCTCATACATTTCTGGAGGTCCAGTCCCTTCTGCAGTTATGAACTATATTACAGCACATTGCTCTAATTTACATGCTTGCATTCTATCGTAAGATCAAAAGCAATACTAATTGGTCATGCCACTGTTTACCTTGTCCAAACCCCTCATTCCTGTCAGGTTGCATTATTATGCAAATTATCTTCAAAGTGCTGCACTCATTGGCTAATTATTTACTGATTATCCTTATACAATAAATTTTAAATAATAATAATAATAATAAGAATTCATTGTAAATACATGTTTTCTTATATTTTGTTTGTTGCTTTAAGCTAGCATAATTTAACAAAAAAAAAAAAAAAAAAAAAAAAAAAAAAAAAAAAAAAAAAAAAAAAAAAAAAAAAAAAAAAAAAAAAAAAAAAAAAAAAAAAAAAAAAAAAAAAAAAAAAAAAAAAAAAAAAAAAAAAAAAAAAAAAAAAAAAAAAAAAAAAAAAAAAAAAAAAAAAAAAAAAAAAAAAAAAAAAAAAAAAAAAAAAAAAAAAAAAAAAAAAAAAAAAAAAAAAAAAAAAAAAAAAAAAAAAAAAAAAAAAAAAAAAAAAAAAAAAAAAAAAAAAAAAAAAAAAAAAAAAAAAAAAAAAAAAAAAAAAAAAAAAAAAAAAAAAAAAAAAAAAAAAAAAAAAAAAAAAAAAAAAAAAAAAAAAAAAAAAAAAAAAAAAAAAAAAAAAAAAAAAAAAAAAAAAAAAAAAAAAAAAAAAAAAAAAAAAAAAAAAAAAAAAAAAAAAAAAAAAAAAAAAAAAAAAAAAAAAAAAAAAAAAAAAAAAAAAAANTAAATATATTTTAATTGGAAATTATGTGTTTCTCTTCCCTCAGGATAACAAGTCCTAGTTATCAAAAACATCCAAAGTGAACACAAGTATAGTACAGTAGAGCGTCGATTATCCGAAAGTCAATCATCCGAAAGAATTCCAGTCAGCAAATTTAAATTTTTGCCAGTGCTGTGGTGCTACAATCTTTGGCTATGTGTTTGGCTACTCAAATATTTTATGTTTTTGATACTAAATTAACTTCTGAAGTATAATTTTTTATTGTTTTTATATTTTTCAAAATATTTATTTTGTTTGTATAAAATAAAAAAAAATTTTTAATGATACAATAGTCTTTGTTAGGCTTAACATCGACGAAAATTCAACGCAAAGCGACACGCAACAGAGAAAAATGTCAAGATGGGATAAATTAATATATTTTTTTGTACATAATCGGTTATCCAGAACATTGATCTTCCAAACAACCCAGTCCCCAATTGATTCGGATAATTGATGCTCTACTGTAAATAAATCTATCTATCTATAAAAAATTATTATTATTATTAGAATTTTCTATCACTATTTTAAAATTCCCATCTTTCCTACCTCTGAACTAGGACATTCCAACAAATATTCACAAAATCTGTGTGGATGAGCAAATAACACATTATGAGCGAACCAGTTTCTTACATTTCGACTATTCCGTAGATGGGCACACAAAGCATCATACCATTCATTTGCAAGTCCCCTTAAAAAAGTACGTAATTATTATAAAAATTAGACAAGTTTTAATATTTTAATTAATAGTTACATACTATATTTCAGCATAAAATTAAAAATTATTACATAATACCTGAGAGTTTTCTTTGCATGAAATCCAGTAGTGAAGAGAAGTTTTGCAGCTAACTGAGTACTAATCATTGCTAACTCTTCACTTTCTGGACTCTGAATGAAAAACAATCATCAATTTTATTATTATTTTTATTATTATTAAATAAAACAGTAACAATTAATCTTACCAATTTTTCTTGACCAGGTTGAAGTGTAACATAAATAATATTACAACTAATCAATTTTTTCATGAACTGAAAATACTCTAAACTAAACTGATTTCTATTATGCATAAATCTGATGTTTTGACCACGTACACTTAATTCAATTGCTTTAGGCATCTTCACTGTATTATTCTTATTAGCTAGTAGAAAAAATAAATTAAAATTTATCAACTAAAAATCTTTTTAATCATATTATATATATTTTATATTATAGTATTTAACTATTTAACAGTATTAGATACACTGATATAAATTACTAGTAACAAATTTATAATGATATTAAAAGATATTTATTGTGAATTCATTAAAAACATAAATTTTATGTTAATTTGTAATAAGAATTAATTTTAACTATTTTTTTCACAAAATGGACTTGCCCCACTTTCAAAATCAACAACTCAATTAAAACATAAAAATGTTATCTAAAATTATAAAAGTTAGAATTATTTCTTAAAATGAAATGCTTTTAGAAATTATTTCTCTATCAAAAATAAAGTAAATTCAACTTTAAACAATTTTTTTTAATGACAAATTTGTAATAAGGTTGTCAAAGTCTTATACATTTTTCATGATTCTCAACAGGAAATTTAATAACTGATTTTTAAGTATAAGGAAATATCTAATCTGATATAAATATTCAACTTGATAAACTTCATTATTTGTATAACTTAACTAAGTTTCATACTTACACAGACTTAGTTCATGCATACTGTATGCTAATTTATTTTCTTCTGCATCTAAGTGATGATAAAATAGAATATATGCATTCCACCATCTTTTCTGTCTTCTATATGACATTCTTTTTAACATATGATCAAATACTTCACCAGTATATTCACCACCAAAGCACTGATTTTTCATTTCCTAGAATTTTAAAGTTGTTTCATATTTTGTTAGCACAATTCATTGATAAATTTAGCAAACATGCATTATTTCAAATAAATTTTTTTAAAAGTATTCTGTTTATATGTGTATAAACAAATTACTTCTGATTCATTTTTATTACCTCATCATCTTCCATTTTACATTCAGTAACATCACCATCATCAAATTTATACCATTTGTAATTGCCATCACTATGCCTAAAATATGCATTAACAAGTATTTTAAAATATAACTTCTTACATTGTTTACAAATTAAATTTAATACTCTATATACATATAAGCATTTGCAATAAAATAATAAAAATATGAATAAAGTAGTTGTAATTAATAATATTCACAAGTTTCTTTACAATAATTAACTTGATCAAGAATAGTCTTAACTAATACTCAATATATTCAAGAATGATTAGCATTTATTATTATTCCTGTCATTGACTTATCCAGGATTTTGAAAATACAAGTGCTACTCAAGGCAGATTCAGGGGATAGTAATGCAAGTGCCTCCTGTCATTTTTTGGAGAATATTACTCAAATACTTTAGAATTACATCAGTAACCTAATTTTTTAGATTCATTTTTTTTCATTAGTTTCTTAAAACTGTTAAATGAGAGATGGAATATGGATAATTGATAATTTTGAATTGAGAGACTGATTATAAATTATACAAATTACAGCATGACTTATAATTGGTATGATTCCAAAAAAAAGTATGAAAACAGTATATTTTTCATTTTCACTTTCTAGTGAAAATAAAATAATTAAAATCGCAGTTATTTTGAATTCATATGTAGTTATCTTTAGTCTGTGCTCCACACTTTTCAACATGCATTTCTGAGAAATATAAATTTAATTTTTTCTGCTTTTCAATTTGTATAAGTTTACTTTCTGTCATTGAAATCATGCCTTATTTTTATTTTAAAGTAACAAAACTGACTGCTATCAATGGAGTGCACTTCACCATTCCTGTATCAATTTGTCAGAGTAAATATAACTATTACCAAAAATATTTTTAAATTACTCTGTAAGTTCTAATGTTATGTAAATTTTCATTCCTTCACTGAAACAGAATAGAAGAGGGATAAAATAGATGTTATTGATGAAGCTAATTAACAGAAAATTATTTTGACAATTATAATGTATATTAGAACAATAATTAAATGTAACAAGGATGCAAATTACAATATAGTAATTTATATATTTAATACAGTATTCTTACAGTGATAATTTTGAACAATGTAATTTCAACTATTATGAAAGAAATAGAAATACAGCAATTTTTGTTTAAAGTGTAATTTTAAGTAAAAATTGCTATACTTCTATTTCTATTAATAATTGTATCAGAAGAAAATAAATTTAAAGCTTTAAAAAGATATTTAGAAAATCAATTTAAATAAGAAATACAGTTGTCCCTTGATAATCCGACAGATATGGGACCAAAGGGGTGTCGGATTACCAAAAGTGATTACATATTTGGCATTGTTTTGCTAGCAGTAGCCTACAATATTCCCTACTCCAACTGTTCAAACAGAACTGCTCACGGAAAACACACGAAATGTGTGTCACTGTGTAAGAATTGGGTGGGGAGATTCATGTTGCGATATGCTTCTGTGCAAGCAGACACGTAACGGGGATAGGGACTACGGTGACCTTCACGGGAGGTGCGTTGGACTACTGAGCATATCGGTTTACAAAACGTTGGATTATCAAGGAACAACTGTAGTGAAATATAAATTATACACACATCACAAAAAATAAATGATTAATAGCAAAAATAGAATAAAAGTAACACCAAAATTTGTTTAAAAATTACTAGATTTAATTATTATTTGTGATGAAATTTAAAATGTTAAGAATGTTCTGAAGGAGGAAGAATTTTTAAATGAGAGAAAACAAGTCTTATAATTACCTATGTAAAATGTAAGAATAATAATGACCACCACTTGCTTGCCCACTATGAACTACAATTCCAGATAAATTATATTTTGTACATAATGGTTCATCCAAGTTGACTGTATCTTCAATAATTTCTCCTGCAATGTATATAAAATAAGTATATATTTTAAAAATAAATGATTATTTAAATTTAAAAAAAACATTGTATTCATACCTTCAACTTTAGCAAGTCCTCTTACAGTGTATGGTTCCATATCCAATTCTCTTGGAAATTCAAAATAATCATTAAATTTAATGGCACACTCTCTTTCCCAGTCATAATCAAAACGTTTTAACTGAATTGCTAGAATTTTAGGTAATTTTTTAATACAGAGTCTTTTCACAGTATCAACCTGAAAAATTTTAATGTTATTTTATTTATTTGTAAGTAGTTTGTAAAAAAAAATGATGTTACAAAAACAGTAATATGTAAAATTCTTTTCTAAAAATTTAACAAACAAAAAGATATTACATAATTATAGCTTTTAAAATAAATATTATGATTACATTAATAACTATCTTTTCTAATATGAATTGTACATAGGCTGTTTTTTCAAGTTCCAATTGTCCATAAAAAAAAAACATGTGTAAATAACAAAATGAATTTATTACCAAAATTTAGGTACAAACATGGTTATTTTTTGACAATCACCGTGAAGATTGAGGCATTTGTCATATGTGTGGATGAGCTTTTCCATCCCCGTCATAGAATGTTGCCACCAATGACTTGAGATGGGTCCTAACGTTGTTTTAAAGATCATCATTAGTTCATTAGTCTCAAACCTCTGCCCTCCTAGCCACTTTTTCTATTCAGAAAAGAAGTGAAGTTGCTTGGCGCTAAATCGGGGCTATAAGCTGGGTGTTTAAAGGTGGTGAAGACTTCCACTTTTCAGACTTCTACCCAGCTTGGAACTTTTTAATATGTGAAGAGTTCCAACTCTTTCCTGAACTGAAAATGTGGCTAGCAGGGCAGAGGTTTGAGACTAATGATGATCTTCAAAACAATGTTGTTAAGGCCCTCTCAATTCACTGGTAACAACATTCTATGACAAGGGGATGGAAAAGCTCATCCACAGATATGACAAATGCCTCAATCTTCACGGTGATTATGTCGAAAAGTAACCATGTTTGTACCTAACTTTTGGTAATAAATTCATTTTGTTATTTACACTTGTTTTTGTTTTATGGACCATTGGAGTGTAAAAAAAAACCACCCTCATATCTACATATAACATCTAACTGTTAATTTTAAAGCAACACTTTACAAATATAAAGTATACAAAATGACAGAAGATATTAAATTACCTTTTTATTACATTTTTCACAATGATATGCATTGGCCCCTTCTAAAAGATCACCTTTAACGTACTGTTCTAAGGAATCGAGGAGATTACTGTGATTTCGAATGTCTATATTTAATGTTGTAAAGGACTCTTCTCTTGAATATCTAAATTTATTATAAAATAGAAATTATTTTATTTATAAAATTATTTCTAAGTCATATTATTCTTTACACAAAAAATTTATTCCAAATAAAATCCTGAATTCTTTATCAAAAAAAGTAATTCTACAAAATTTGAAAAACATTTATAGAATATACTATAAATAAATTTTCAATATATAAAATTCAAAATATATAAAAACCGCTGTATGGAGGTTTAGGAGATGAGGTGGGCACTATCACAAAGCATAACTTCCTATGACGAATCGCCCTGAGCTTCTGGAGATTCGAGCTTTTATATCATTAGCATGGGAAAACTGTCACGTGATTGACTTTTGTTGACAAGGATGGTGCATTCTTCACACCTAATTGTAAACTATCTCAGCTAGTTGTTATACAATCGGTGAAATCCGATCTAATTCAAATTCTTTGGGTTTTTTCCGAATATAATTAACAGAAAATTTAGATTTTTAAAAAACCTGTAAAAATCCACGAGCTCACAGAAATAATATATAGAGTTATGGAATACTCCATTATTCAAGACATTGAAGATATACGAAAATGAGAAAACACAAGCTGGTATACAACAATTCTAAATTAACCAGCAAATAACAACTATATATTGACAAATATAGCTTTTAACATAAAAAAAATTTTTATGCAGGTTTGGTTAAATAAAAATGGAATAATTATAAACAATAGACTACACCCAATCTAAATGTCCAAATTGTACCAAAAATTTATCTAAAATTCATATTATATGCGAATATTGTAATAAAAAGGACAAACTACAAAGGCTCCAGATTGGGCCGCTGGCTAAATGTACTAGTGAAATGGAAATGTATAAGACATTTGACAGAGCTAATGCTAACATAATTTATATGTTATATAACTACGTTAAACAACTAATTAAATGATAATTGTGACAAATTATTAATATAATTTTATAGACCAGTAAATAGAATACATCAATGTTGTTAAGATATTATTATATGAGATGTTAATATGCATTTTTTAAAATAAGACGCTCTTGTAACAGGTGAAAGCCTTCTACGCCAATAAAGATTATTATTATTATTATTATTTCTCCTCTCATTTTATAGTTTAGTGTAAACACTAAACGAGGGGATGGCAACCTTTTAGTGGTTTTATACTGAACCTAGGTTATAGTGTTATTCTGGGTGTTGACATGATTCTACCAATTTTGTTATATATATTATCAAACTTGGTCCAGTTATAATAAACTTCAATAATATATAATTTTGAAGTTAAGTCATTAATTGAATTATGTTCTTAAATGTGAAGCATATATTTATATTACAACACATGCAAACGCATGTGCTGTAATATAAATATACAAGCAAGAGATTCATTTTTAATGTATCACAGCCTACACTGAACTATGGTTTCCATTTAAATGTGTAATTAATAATTAAAATATAGTTTTTAAATTTTACTACACTTCTATTCAATCAGTGCACCACTGAAAATTGTCCTGCAGACCACAGGTTGCTGACTCTTGCAATAAACTATACAATGAAAGGAGAAATGAATAATAAGAGAACAAATACAAATCTATTCTCTCCCTTAACCCGGCGTGAATGAGGTGAGAAATTGTTACACCAGCTCTATGAGGTAGGTAGGAGATACCCAAAACTTTTATGCAAATTTTTTACTATAATTGTGTATAAAGTATCTTTTCACTTGGGATAATAAGAATAGTATCTATTCAATAAGATGAGTAAATAAAATATTATGTTTAAGATTGAAAAGCATTTTTTTAATTGAAATAACAAAGTGTCTATATTTTCTTTGAAAAAGTACAAGTTTTGGTAGTTTAACATTTTTTCGTATAAAATTCTAACAAAATTATAACTTCTTTGGTTAATCAACATAACTATAGTATCTTTCAATTATAAAAATAGAAAAAAAAACTAAAATATCTTATGAGATCAATTTGCACAGCACCAACATTTCACCTACAAATCAGGACAATCTCCACACATAAAAATCGCATGTTCATACATTTTGGCTTCTCACACTTCGAACAGCAATGTTTTGTTTTCCTATCTGTTTTTTAGTATACTCACCACAACTGACATATTTATTAGCCATTTTTTTGGAAACAGGTAATGAAGGTTCTCCCAGTTTATCAGTAATCACTTTTTGCGTTTCCCTTGAAAAATGTGGTTTTTTGTCTAATGCGAAGACTATCATTTGAGAAATCTAGAAATAAATCTAAAAATACTGTAAATAACTATAACTCATAAACTTACTGTCAACTCAAAAATGTAACACCAACTATGAGGTTGGGTGTGACGTACCCCAGCCACCTTTGCTCATGTGTATCTCCCGCTGACATCGGCAGAACACTAAACTCAACACTGCGCCTCGCCCCCATTCCCTTACCTCCAGCTATTGTGACAATGGGATTTGCATGGCAACAATAACATTAAATAATCTGTGTTTAAAATCTCCTTGGGTATGACATACCCGACCTCACTCACACTGGGTTAATTCTTACCAATGTTAACTGTTTCAGTACATCTCTTTAAGTATGTCTAGTTGGCTTATTTCAAAACATTATTATAATTTCATGTGCTCCATCCTTGAGAAACCTCATGCACAAAATTTCATCATAATTAAATAATTAGGCCAGATTTACAGGATCATTTATAACAGTTATAATTAATATTAACATATAAAATTTTATAATACTTAAAGCAAAAGTATTAAAAAACTTTTGGTATTTAAAAATTTATTCATATTTATTTATAAATAAGTGTATTTCAATAATTCTCACTATGATTACAGCTGATGGAAGAGAATCAATTGAAATTCCTTTGTTTAAAAAACTAGCCTAAAATTTATGATAAAAAATATATTGATCATATATAAGAGTTCAGATAAATCATTAACTTTGTGTATGCAAATACTACACAAATACTAGCTTGTAAATACTACCTTGTAAAAATGCTATAAAATATCAGAATTAACAACTACAGTTTCTCTGAGTTACATGTCTAATTAATTGTATATTTTGAATGGATTATACATTGATTTTATATTGTTTCCACTTTACTTTTATTATAATACTTTGTTGCTTTCAGATATGGTAATTTTAGTTAAAAATCAAAATTATAATTAAATATAAGCCAACAACTTCAAAAATGTTTTATTATAGAATTAAGATGAAAAATGATCCTGATTATGATTATTATTCTTTCAAATAAGTTTATGCATTAATCAATATTTAACAATTATAACTAAACATTTATTTATCTTCATTATTAAGTCAATATACTCAATAAAATTTTTAAAATCTTATGTTAGTTATTTTTGTTTTAATCATATTTTTATTGTTCATAAAATAAAATTACCTATGAGGGCAGTCTTGACATATCTTTTGATCAGCAAATGTTCCACCTAAAATCTGTGTTAAAAGACATGGTTGACCTAAAGTCTTCAGTGCATCATCTAAACTATCTACAAGACTATTAAAAAATTCTAGAGCATCATGTTGTTCTCTTAAATTAACAGGTTCTCCCCATAATCTGAAAAAGTTTTAAATTAAAATACTCAATAATTTTATTTATTAAAAACTTTTAAAAGTTTACATATATGCTACTAATCATCACTAATCAAAATATTTAAATATTTTTGTGATAAACTTTATTTAAAATATAATCTTATTCATAATCAATGCTTTGAAAATCCTAAAAAAAAAAAAAAAAACAATAAACTTAAAATGTCTATATTCTAATGTATCAGTGAGATGTTAAATTATCTGTCAATTATTAGCATTCAACTTTCAAAAATATCTGTACAATCAAGATTTGATAATGGGAAACTAATGTAATATCCTAAAAAATTTACAGTTGTGTTTGTTGCTTAATAATATTTAGCTCTATAGTTATAAATATATATCACAGTCACAACTTTACTATTAATAATGAAGTTTCCCTAACTACATAAATTCTCAGAGTTTATGAAAGAATGCTTATAGCTTATACCTGATTGTTATTAAGCAAGAAACAAATAAAATCTCAACCTCTAATGTGTGTGTTCAAAATCATACTGTAAAGATGCAATGCAAAATTAAAAAGCCACTTAGAAACTTATATTAGAGGTGGAAAAACCTATTTGACTTAACAAGTGACAATAATATAATAATCTATATATATATATATGCATGAGGATGTTTGTTTGTTCGCTATACATGCCTAGGTTGTTTGACCAATTGCTACAAAACTTGGTAGTTACATTCAAATACTTCTAACTTAGATCATGTCATACATCCCACCCCAAATTATTGATTGGATTTCTATATATCAATTAATTTCTCTCTACATTTGATTGCTGGCTTTAAATGTAGCACCATCTATTGGAAAAAATTTAACAAAATAATTAACTAAATATAATTCTTACAAAAAAAGGATATAATTTTTAAAAATATATATTATGTTCATTGAATTAATGNTCGGTAGTTACATTCAAATACTTCTAACTTAGATCATGTCATACATCCCACCCCAAATTATTGATTGGATTTCTATATATCAATTAATTTCTCTCTACATTTGATTGCTGGCTTTAAATGTAGCACCATCTATTGGAAAAAATTTAACAATTAACTAAATATAATTCTTACAAAAAAATATAAATTATATTCACTGAATTACTGTGACAATGATAAAGTGTGAAATAGATGTGCCATTACTGAGACAATTAGCATGTGGAGTTAGTAGTGTTTTGTCCCTGTACATCATACTTTTCTTGTTAGCAAGAGAGTCCTGCAGTTATGTATCTAACTCCATTCAGGGAAAAACTTTTTAATTGAAATAACGTGACTTTTGGTTTCCAGCAGAAGTTCTTATATATATAACCTTTCAGTAGTGGGTTAGTCAGGTATGGTGCTATCCCTATGTAGTGGAGAATAAATGTGGGAAATTTTTTAAACTATTTTTTCCATACGTTTTTTCTCATTATCGTTTCGGAAAAATATTTTGTAAACAGTTATGTCTAGTAAAAAAAGTCTTTTTTTTATTGTTACATAATTCCTTTTTTATGTGAATTTTTTTTCGTGGTAGTTTTTGGCGATATCTGCAAAATAATTTTGTGGATATATCTGTCCTTCACCACTGCCACACAATCACTGTTGGTCACTGCTGAGTGGTTAATTAGGGCCACCTGCCCCTAAGTGTTCCATATCTGGTCTTGGCATTCATCTATCTAACTCTGTTCTTTAGATTAGGGATACACAGCAGACAGACAGCAGTGAATTTATAGGTGTACAATTTTTTCAAATTGCAGTCCAATGATTTTTCTGTAGATGCAATATTTACGAGAACATGCTTCCCATGTAGTTTATACAATCTGTTGCCAAAATTTAAACACTATTATCACATAAAAAGAACTATTCTAGCATTTTTACAAGATTTTTTTTATTTAATTAAACAAGTTTACATGAAGTCTTTTAGAAGTTAAGGTTAGCAACTTTGATCACATGCAGGGCCATCACAACCTATCCAACACTGATCACTTTTCAAATATTAATTGTAGACCAGTATTAATTAGTAGCATTCATTATCTTCTCTTCCAGGAGGAGGTCAACTACTATTTTTGGTCAAATTTATTTCAACCCTCTTCCACAACAGTTTCCTTCTTTCTATTGAACCAATGTTATGGTGGCTTTTGAATGGGAAAATTACATAATACAAGGTTACCAGCAAGCACAAAGTATGTTTTAACCGTTAACTGTCAAAAACCGTGCTTGCAAGGTTACCAGCAAGCACAGTTTTTGAGGATGCCGAGTTTAAATCTTTGAACTGTTTTTTTTTTAGGAAATTTGATAGGTTGGCAGATTATCATTTGATATTCGGCTGTGAATGGTACAGTTTGTTAAGAGTTAACATTAGAAAATATTATGATGTTTGAAAAATTTAAGATATATTTTCAATGCCTATCTACTTGACCAATGAAATTGTGCCATTTCTTACCATTCAAGTATCATGATAAACATGACATTGGTAGGCTGAAATAATTAATCTCTTTATATGGTTTTTGTTTTAATGTTTGTTATATTTGTAGTTATATAAATTAAATACTATAAGATTATCTTACATAAGAGTTTATCACACCGAATGACTAATATAACACATTTTAAAAATTCTTTATTCCTCTACTGTACACAATTTAAGGAATTTTTATAATGTATTAGATTGAGCACTTGGTGTAATAAAAGCTTATGTAATATAACCTTTGTAAATATAAATCAAATACTACAATATAAGATAATATAATAGAAGGATTAGAAATATGAAATAATCTAATAATCTTAATCTTTGCTGTTGTTATTTTTTGCCCAAGCAACGCCAGGCTTACATAAGCCTGNATAATAAAAGTATAAAACACAGTTCAAAAGTAAAAATTCTATATGTATTTTTTCACTTACTTAAAATGCTTCCAAAATCCTCGTGGAACATAATATTGTAATTTACTGCAAGCTAAATGACCAAAAATGGCCTGAACTTGTTTAAGAACACCCAAATTATAATCTTTTCTAGATTCATCTTTATTTTCTTTCTCTTCATTTTCAGAACTTTGCTGATGACTAAACAGAAATGCTGCCTTTATTTAAGAAAAAAAAAAGTGAATTAAAATTTACTTCTGATATTTTTAAAAAATGACTTTTTAAACAGTTTCTCAATTCAAGTATTAAGAAAAACTATAAATTGTTTAATCACATTATAACCATATTTCCTAAACAGTTTCAAATTTGAACAGTTTAAAACTAAATATTAGCGTACAAACTGATGATGATAAATAAATTTCTTACTAAGATCCTTGTCTTTAAATTTGAAAAATAATAAAAGCAGTCATGACTTAAGCTACTCAACTTCATGATTTAAAATCATTTGACACATCAGAAGACAAAAATCAGTTATATCTCAGTTTCTCATCATTGTAGAATAATTGGTAAGGGCTTAAAGAAAATTATTCGTATACTAGCTGTTACCTGCAACTTTGCCCATGCGGATTTTGCAAGCAAACACCATTTATATTCATTATTTCAACCTTCATAGTAATTGTTATATAACACCTACCACTGAGAATGATGAGAACCAAATGAACTGTTTTCAATTTGATCAATTTTCTGGAACATTTACAATCGTTCTATAATTAAACCAATATGCAATAACAAATTCAAATTTAAAATGTTTCAAACATTTGGTTAAAAAATCGAAATATATAAAAATATTTATAAAAATGTCTGAAATAAAACAAACTAATTCACACCTAAATGCTAATTCCAGCAAATGAACAACAAAAAAATTTTAATGTTCAAACGTTTTCAGCCGTCTTTCAGAGGCCCTCATCAAGAAAAACACAGAAAATAGAAAAAACAGTTCTATCTTTTGAACAGTTTTCGAACATAGCTGTGTTTTAATTTTTAACATTTAAACAATGTTGAATACAAAGATCGTTATGTATTACAATGTATAAATAAATTATTTTATAAATAAAGTTATAAATAAATACAATAATAATATACTATATGGTGTTAATATATAAAATAATATATATGTTGGTAATAATATAATATATGGTAAAAGTTAGTCTGATAATTTAACATATAAACAATGTGCGATATAGAAAAATTGTTTCCTTTACATCGCCTAAAGCTAACTTCATAATAAAAAATCATAGTTATGCTTTTTGGCATTGTAAATAATACTTTCACGATTGTGGAACTAGAATATAGTCGAAGTTAATGCAACCTCTCTTCATACCTGCTATATAAATTTAAATAGCCTCCAACAAATGTAAGTCATGTCGTTCAAAAGCCCTGTGTAAAAGCATAGCTTCATCCCAACAAGGAAAAACTTCGGGTTCGGTAGCATAACTATGAAGGGGAAGTATAATACTGGACTAGTGCAGTATTATACTTCCCCTTGGACACATCATACTTGTGGTCTCGTATTCTAGCCAGTAGCCTCTGGCTAGAATACGAGACCACAAGTATGTACAAACTGTACATACTTGTTGTACAGTTTGTACAACAAACTGTAGTGATCTGGCGTATAACATACTAGTGATCTGTATCTAGTGATGTAGTGATCTGGCGTATAACATACATCGGGTCCATGTACAGATCACTAGAGGCTAGAATATGAGACCACATTTAGGTGTGAATTAGTTTGTTTTAGTATATAATTCCAGTTTGGGTGCCAGTTTTTTATGTCTAATGTCTGAAATGTTATCAATTTAATACATCTAAGTTGGTTAAGCCTTAACCACGGAGGAATTTCCAAAAAATCCCTTCTTAGTGTTCATTTTCATGACATACCCTAACTGTGTACCAAATTTCACCTCTAGGTTCAGCAGTTTGCTCTGGGCAATGATGAATCAATCAGTCAGAACAAGTAATTTTATATATTTAGATAATGGAATTAGAGGGAAAAATGCATTATAATTGCAATTTCAAAGAAATTTTTAAATTAAAAAATTTTAGATTCCTAAAAATTGACTTATTTTTCTTTAAAGTTTTTATAGGTTCTCCAATAACAATAAAATAAAATTCATATTCACCTCTCACTACAAAGAATAAAACCTCCACCACTAAAAAAAAAATACAACAACAACAACTTTAACTGTAAGAAACAATCACATATGATAGCTCTTGACATTTTTGGACTCCTTTTGGCTCTGAGCCATTTCAGCAAACCACTGTGCCATTATAGTTCCTCCATTGCACTAAAATTTTTATTGTGCAAATAAATGTTATGCATATCATCAGTCATTAGCTCCTCCATACTGCTCAAGTGAAAACCAGTTTAGTATCAAGTAATATTGAATATCCAATTAAAATATGATTTTACTTAAAGCTTTTTAAATGCATGTTTAATATAATATAAGAATTAAACTTGCTGTTTATTTCATATTTCATTTTTTTTAAAACTGTTTAATAAAAAAGAAAATTGAAATAGTTTCAATTATTTTAAATAGCTTGTCAATGAGAATAATCGACCTTTCTTGATTAAAATTATTTAATGTTAAGCTTATTTAATATAAATTAGATTCCACCCCTTAAGATTCATCAATCATTGTATTCAAATTAAAAAAAAAAAAAAATTTGAGTTTCTCTTGCTAGACAACCACTAACTAGAATTATATTAATTATATACTGATATAGACTAAGAAATAAGACTTAACAAATTATAAAATTTCTTATAAATTAGTCTTTTCATAAAACTTTTTTACTAATATCTCTAAAGAATGTCTTATATTTTTATTAATTCTCTTTTAATTCTACTTTCCATAAATTTTAATTATCAATACTCATCTTCTTTGACACAAATCTATTAAGCCACTTTTCTTACAAAAATTTATCTTATCTTATCTTACAAAAATTTAATCTTGTTGGGATTATCTTTGGCTAAAAGTTAAAATTTTGCCTATTAAAAGTATTTCTTTTCATATTATTTCATTCTTTCCAAGAAATTCTTAAATTTTTTCTAAAGTTTTTATAATGGCTTTTGAAAAGTAGATTAAAAAAAGTTAAAATTATTAAAACTTGTAAATTTTACTTAAACAAATATAAAAATGAACAAATCAATTATATAGAGAAGATAAAAGTATTTAATTACTTCATTCTCCATTCTTTCTTCACCTGAAAAATCTTCATTTAAATCAGTAGCTGCACCTTCTACGCTAAGAATACCATTACGGATATCTTCTATCATATATAACTAATAAAAGTAGTAAGAATTTATATAAATTTAAAATTACTAAATATTATTATTTTTGAATAAAAATTTTTATAGTTTACCTGTTGAAGAACTGAATTCATGTAACAGGTTGCACCTGCATTTTTTAAACCAACAAATCCACGCAAAGGACGTGGACCAACTGGTGGTAAATATTCCCATTCTGTCAGAGGATGATCATTTTCTGTAAATTATAATTAAATACAAGCTATTTGATTCAAAATAAAATAATTTTTAATTAATTTTGAACCATTACTTAGAATATTTCCAAGCCCTTCTATTGAAATTAACTCTTAAATCACACAATGTTGTAAAAATACAAGAATTGCAGAAAATAACCGGTACATATTTTATTTGCTTTTTGTCACAAAAGCCAAAATGGGCAAATGACATTTTTTATATCAAATTCAAATAAGTTTTTAGTATTTATCCATTACACAAGGATTTTGAGTGACAGTTTTACAGTATTACATTAATTTACAATACAATAAAAATTTCTTATAAATACATTTGCAGGACCCTAGGGTTGCAAAGAACACACTTTAAAAATACTACTATTGTAAATTAATAGGAATTGTTCTTATTCTTTTGATGTACCAGGAAATGGGGAGTAATTTCGATTTATTTTCACAAAAGAGTCTATTTAAATTAACAATGCCAATATGGTGATTGGATTCAAAATTATCAATCAAAATGCTATACTCTGAAAGCTGAATTTGGAATTTGTCAAAGTGATCCTTGCTAAGTTTTGAAATGAAAAAAAATCATGAACCTTTCTAAAAACTAATCTTTATAGGGATAGTTTAACTGCTCAGAAAGAGTCTTTGTTTAAGGAATACACTAATTTGAAAAGCTTCAAAAGTGGTTTGAATGATCAGAAATGCAGTAC
The DNA here is from genome assembly GCF_000671375.1 of Centruroides sculpturatus. NCBI lineage: Eukaryota > Metazoa > Arthropoda > Arachnida > Scorpiones > Buthidae > Centruroides > Centruroides sculpturatus. The sequence goes on along the minus strand of NW_019384545.1, from coordinate 745,722 downwards.
TAAAAATTTGAAAATGCTGTTTGACATACTAATAGTATCATCAAAAATGTGATCAAAATTACCTTTTGATCATCAAATCTCTACCTTACTAACAATATCTTATTCAATTTCTTGCAGTAAACAAAGTATATAGTAGAATTTTAATTTAAATCACCACATATTACAAATATCATGTTATGTACAGCTTAACTTAAAAGTTAGGCTAGGACTCCACTACCGTAAAAACGGCGTAAAAACCCCTCGCCGTAAAAGCTTTTAATCACATGACCCTAATATCTTACGCTTGAGCAGGCTGTAAAACCAGCGTAAAAGCGAGTTGAGCTATGTTCAACTTTTGACAGGGTTACGACTGTAAAACGGTACCTTCAACCAATCAGAAGTCAGTGGATCTACGTCATCGTGACATCGTGCGAAAATCGATCTTTTGTTTACGTTTTATCATGGCTACTTCGAAACGACCAAGAATTGATTTGGAGAAATTTATAGAAAATATTCGCAAATATCCATGTTTGTATGATAAGAGGCATCCAGATTACAAGAATGCTTGCCTAAAGCAGCGGTCCCCAACCTTTCGATCGCCGCGGACCGGCCAATGTTTGATAATTTTACCACGGCCCACTGAAGGGGGACGTTGATTGTTTATATTTTAGATTAATTTAATTTAATAATTTTAATTTAATTGTATTTAAAAATGCCTTTAAAGTAATATACAGTTACACCAAAAAATGAATATAATGTGATTTAAAATTTTAACTCACTAGTACGCTAAATCAATGAGAATCCTGAGTTTGTTTCTTTGCAACGAGACGGTTAATAGGTTAATCTGGGGGTAATAGGAGACAATGATACCCGAAGTGTGTTTCTTATGTCCAGTTTATTCCGTTGTTCTGTCTCCATTAAAAGTCGCACAAATCCGAGGAAATACCATAGTAAATAAAATGGAAATAATTTAATGTTCCTTGGGCGGCCCGGTACCATTTGATCCACGGACCGGTACCGGTCCGCGGCCCGGGGGTTGGGGACCACTGCTGTACATCATACTTTTCCGTTAGCAATGGCGTCGTGCCGGTCATCTANTGCATTTTAGACTGCTCTATTTGATTATCAGTCCCTCTTCAGATGTGAATTATTATTATTAACAATATTTCTATATTATCTACTTAAATAATAATATAAAATATACAGTTCTTAAAAAATTAATTATAAAATATTGAAATATTTTTTTCTACTTTATTACATTTTCTTTCTTGTGACAATTCTTTCTTTTTTTTATTCATTCTGTTTCCAAAAAGTTTTTAATTGATTTTATTTTAATATAATAACTCATTATTCAAAACAAACTCTCATTCATTTTAACAATTAACATTTTTTTCATGAGAACATACAATCCTAATTTTAATTCATTAGAAATCCATTAATACTTTCTCTTCTTAACTATCATAATCTGGACAACTAATATGATTCAAATATTTACAAATGTTTTTTGCAATACTGTGCCTGAACAGTCATTTATTCTTTTTCTTTAATTTAATTAGTTCCAAATATTCATATTTCCTTTTTATTGTTTTTTTCCCTTTTAATTATTTTTCTATATGAATTCCTTTTATTATTTCACAATCATTTAAGTTTTAGTGTTTTACAACTGCTGAATTATGATGATTGTATTTAATTATGGTTATATCCCATGTGTTCATTTACAAGTTTTTAATTTTCTGTTTGTTTACCTATATACAAGTATGTCACTGGAATTATACAATTACAGTTAAATTTATATACTAAATTATTCTGTTCTAAAATTAAATTTTATTATATTTGAGTGTGTTGTCAGAAATGTATCAAGCAATAAATTAGTTGAGTATGATATGGATTATTTTTGTATTGTATTTTAGTGCTTAAAATGCATGTGATTGAATGAATATTGAAAAAGTTGTACAAAAGCTTCACTTCTATAAACTTTTTATGTTACAGATGCTTCCAGTGCTGAAAGCCGCTGGAAAATGCAGCGCGATCGGTACACAAGGGAGAATGAAAAAGTGGAAGACAGCAAAAGAAGTGGAAGTGGTAGGGATGACATATATGTATCACATTGGTACTTATATAAAGTCATCGATGGGTTTATGAGGCACTGTCCTCAAACAAATGAAGAGTAAGTATTTTAGGTTAAGAAAGAATACATTTTATGGGTGAAGGAAGAATTTTTATATTCAATTTTGTATAAATACAGAACCATCAACAACATATCACCGACTTTACCAGCAGAAGACCGACCAGAAGATGTTCAGCCTCTCTATGCTGAGGCAGTAGAGTTTTTCTGTCCCAGTGACAGTGAAGTATTTCTTCCTGGGTAAGCACTCCAATAGTTATTCACTGATTGCCTTTTGCCTTTTTACCTACTCTTGCTTTTTACCTGTTATAGGCCTGCATCAGCATCAGCATCATCACAATTACCAGTGGAAACTTCAGAGAGCAGGTACTGTACATACATTCAGTCTGTACTATTCTAAAGCTTTTTGTTTGTATATTATTTGTGATATATACTTTGTACTTTACCCAGCACTTCACATTTAAAACATGGCAGAAAATGTGATTCACAAATGGAAGAATTATTGGCAGTATTTAGAATGTCTGCTGAAGCCATGCAGCAAGCAAATGCTACAATACAAAAAAACAAATCGCATATAAAACCGTTCTGCGAGTTTGTTGAAAGCATGCTGGCCAAAATGAGCAGCAAAAATCAAAGAACAGCAATGAAAAGAATTCAGGACATTCTTTTTGAGATTGATGCTGTGAATGATGAAGAGAATCAGTAAATTACATAATGAATTCAATAGATCAATGTAATTTATTTAATTAATTTTGCTATATTAATAAATTTTTTTTGAAAACCTATATTTGTTACAATGTCTTTAAAACACAAGAGTAATAAAAATAATTCTTTATTGAACCTTAGTAATAAAAATATGATAGTCTATTGTCTATGGCAAGACCCAGTGGTACATAGATAGTCTGCTAATTTATTCCTCAATTCTCTTGCTTCAGTAGAGTACATGTTGCTTGCTACCTGTGAGCAACTTCTCATTTGATCATCTGTTGCTCTCCACCTCCCTGGGATAAGGTTGCCATGTTCATCTTCTGAATCACAATCTCCAGCATTAATGTAACAAGCTGACTCTCTTATAAGAAAATTGTGTAATATGCAAGCTGCCAATACCATCTTTGTCGTGTTATCTTCACTGTAGTTTAATGGTCGTTTGAAGATTCGAAAACGAGAACTTAAAATGCCAAAAGCATTTTCCACTACTCGACGAGCACAACACAGTCTATAGTTATAGACTCATTGTGATCGGCTAATAGCTGAGCGTCTGGGATATGGTCGCATCAAATTTCTTTTTAGTGGGAAAGCTTCATCACCAATGAAATAAAAAGGAAACATAATTTCAGAATTTGGCAAGTAATATCATTAGGCAAGTTTAATCTGCAGGTTTCCATCATTTGGCCAAACTGAACTTTTCTAAATATTCCTCCATCACTCTCGCTTCCATAGTGTCCATAGTCTATATACAAAAATTTATAATTGGCATCTGCCACTGCTAGCAACACATTACTAAATGTTCCTTTGTAATTAAAGTTTAAACTTCCACTATTTTTTGGACAAACCATCAACACATGTTTTCCATCAATGCTTCCGCAGCAATGTGGCAATTGCCAAGCTTTTAAAAAATTTTCTGCAATACCTTTCCATTCATTTGGTGTTGAGGGAAATTGCATGCAGTCTGATTTTAAGTGAGTCCAAAGAGCATGGCAAATTTCAGGAACAATTTTTGCTATTGTTTGTCTGCCAACTCTAAAGGCAAATGACAAACTTCTGTATGTTTCCCCTGATGCTAAAAATCTGAAAAAATACATGATAAAATGAACTTTTTAAACCAATTAAAACAGATTAAGCTAGTCAGTCATTAGCTCTAATCATATAAAATGTACCTTAAAGTTATTCCTAAGCGTTCTCTGGCTGAAATTGCTTCTCTAAAACATGTGTTTTGTTTGCTTATAGAATTTTCCACTCGTTGTAATAACACTTCGAAGAGATCAGGTGTCATTCTTAAAAAACTGTCAACAAAATTCACGTTACTACTAATAAAACTTTTATGCCTTATAAGATTTTGCTATAATTTTAATTTATTACTTACTCATAATAATATTCCTGGTCTTGAAAACGAAGTTCACGCATAAGTGTATTATGATAGCCTAAGGAACTTCTATTCTGAAATAAAGGCCTCACCCAAAAACGATGCTTGCGTTGCTTTCGTTTCATGAGTGCAGAAAGCAACAAAAATTGTCCAGAAAAAAGTTGAAACATCATATCAGCTTGTATCTGATCCATTTTAAATTTTTTATGCACTGACAATTGTGAACAACCAAACTACAATGCTCTCGTTTTCACCAATTCACGTGCGAAGAAGTATTTACGTTCGACACTTGGGGCAGCACCGTCGCCGTAAAAACTTCACGCTAGCCGGACCTCCACCATAATCCAAGCGCAAGCGCAAATAGGTCATGTGATTAAAAGCTTTTACGGCGAGGGGTTTTTATGCCGTTTTTACGATAGTGGAGTCCTAGCCTTACTATTATAATTAAAAATTAATGAATAAAGTATAATATAATTTGTATCAAGTTTCACATTTTGGAAAAATCCTTTTCTATTATTCATGTAATTTGAATATTACATAACTTATAAATTTTCTAAATTCCTGATTAAGCATGTAAAGTATTTAAGATTTCACATGTTTAATCAATACTTAAAACTTTCATTAATTTTTTTTAGTAAAATGAAAAATTTTCAAAATTTATAAATTGATAACTTGAATTATACTACTAAATTATATTGTTGTTGTTATTTGTATATGGCAATGTGACTCATAGGCAATCTGCCAGGGGGTTGCCTCTTGGGAAAACTTTCTACAGCAAACTGGCCACTATTTAGGCATTAAACATAAAGAAAACTCAGAAAACTCTACACGGCCAGCCCAAAAGTTGATTATGGCATGAACCCACAACAAACTACTAGCATTCAGTGATTTTATGCACTTAGCTACTGGTAAATACTACTAAATTATAAATAAATAAATTAAGGATGTAATTCAAAAATTATTAAATATTACTTGTATTAATTCTGCAAGTCTTATTATTGTTATATTATAGCAATTGTTCAAAAAAAGTTTTTAATTTTTTAAAAATTCATACCAGAATAAAACATCTCTGTTAACATGTCAGCTAGTTGCTGAAGATTTGGTACACATCTTGTACATAGAGCTACCAAGAGATCAAAAGCAGAAATAATAGATGATGATGACAGACAGACAGGTATAGCTTGTTCTGATGGAAGTTCTTTGGGATTTCTTCTAATTTGAAGAATAACACGAGAAGCAGGAAATATAAAATCTTCAACTAATTCCTATAATATAAAACTCCTAATTAANATTATTATATTGGTTCTTTTAAATTTTTAAAGTTACAAAAGATTTAACTCTCTTGGTAAATTGTATCATTTGTTTTCTTAGCTGTTTGTCTGTCATGTAAAGTACTTCATATAAGTTACTGTCCATATTAAATATTAAAAATGGTAATTTTTTTTTATAATTAAAGTCCTTTAAATCTTAAAATTTAATTTAAAAATTTCAATAATTACAATATTTAAATAGTTTAAAGAGTATATTTTGAATTAGTTTTATTTTCTATTTGTTTATTGTGAATATTTTGGTTAATTACTGTTGTATTCTTGTGATTTTGTAACAAAGCATTACTGTATTGTGTCTAAGAATAATGTGTCGTGTAAATTAATGCATACGATAACATTATGATATAGTTAATAACATTTTGTAATAATAAAACATATAATAATAATAATAACTCTCCCATGGTCACCACACTGGTCATGGTGGGAGAGCCCAGTAATTTTACTGAACCATAGAGCAATGCAGGCTGGAGCACAAGCTCCTGGTAGAGACACCCATGTCAGTAAGGTCTATGGGGAGAAATGAAGCTAAGAGTGACCATACCCACATTCTGTGGAGATAATTATTATGATAGTAACCAGATCAAAGTGTGATACCGGCTTGGATGTCGCCCAGGTTAATAAGGTCCATGTTCGTGGGTTAGGCAGAGGCTCACGTTCGAAAAATAGGCGACAGTCTCTCTTGGTTACCGGTGGCGAAAGCAGCATCGGCCCAAGCATGGCTACTGCAATGCCCTCAACAGATGTGAGGAATCAACCTAGCCTTGGTGTTTCTGTGGAAATGCATCCATAGACCACAAAGGCTGGAAAACCATGCCAATGGGTGAAATGGACAACAGAAATGAACGAGTTTATCATCCGTACTTACTACACCATCACAAAACTCGAAACAAACATGATAGCATACAGACAGCAATTACATCATAGATTCACACAACAATATCCTCACCTCACTGTCACCAAACAAAGGGTTGTTGATCAAAAAAGAACAATTATACACAACAACCTTATCCCACAACAAACACTTGAACTTATCAAACAACAGGTTGCTGATCAAATACATCAACAGGCAGAAACATTTAACATTAATGAAGATCACGTAACCTGTCAGAATAATCCAGCAATAAGCATTGATAATAGTACACATACAACAACTACCATTAATGATACTACAGATACTTTCTCATCCATCACTGATAACATAGATATAGATTTAGTTAATACACTCTCACTTATATTTCAGGAAACACTCACTAAATGTACAGGCACAGATCCCACACAAAGACCACGAATACCGAAAATCAACACATCAAAAGGTAGTAGGAAAAACACTAAATTTTGTAAACACTCACTTACTACCAAACTACATTCATTCAATTTCTACACTCTCAGACATTCATACATTAGTTTATGCTGGAGCAGTCACAGTAGTGACACACCATGGACTGAAAATACAATCGCAAACAAACACACACAAAACACAATTCTATCAGAAGCCTGCCTGGCAGAGAAGAATAGAAACACAAATAAATGACATTAGACAGCAATTAGGCAGGCTGACACAATACACTAAAAACAACATAACACCCAAATTAAAGAAACAACTCAAAAACATTTTCAAGAAAATCAATACACACACAAAACATGAACATCACAACACACACATTCCAGAATACATCGATACACTAAAACAAAAACTCTCAGCCAAAGCACGTAGACTCAAACGATACAAAACATGTACACTACGAAAACAACAAAATAAATTATTCACAAACAATGAAAAACTTTTCTACAGACAAATCAGTACCAAAACAAACACTGATACACAGCACAGTGGCACACCAACAGAAGAAGAACTCACAACTTATTGGTCTTCTCTTTGGTCCAATGCTGTTACACACAATGCTGATGCAGGCTGGATCGAGGAGGAGAACAGAAACTTGCACAACATACCAACTATGCCCTGTGCTGAAATAAACGTACACGACATTCGCTACGCTGTTAACAGAACACACAACTGGAAGACACCTGGTGTAGACAACATTCACAATTTCTGGTACAAAAAGTTTACATCACTGCACCAGGAACTAGCTAAACATCTAACACACATCATCATCAATCCACAAGACATGCCAAAATTTCTTACTCAGGGCATCACCTACATGAAACCTAAAAACAACAACACCACAGACCCCACACAATACAGACCAATTACATGTCTTCCAACACTCTACAAATTATTGACATCCTGTATCACAAACAAAATATACAAACATGTTGAAGAACACGACATTCTTACAGAACAACAAAAAGGTTGCCGTAGAAATCACAGGGGATGCAAAGAACAGTTACTCATAGATTCAGTCATTCTACGGCAAGCACACAAACAACACAGAAACATACACATGGCATATATAGACTACAGAAAAGCATTCGACAGTGTTCCACACAGTTGGCTGCTACATATTCTACACATGTACAAAATACATCCATCACTCATTGCATTCTTCGAAAACACTATGCAGCACTGGAGAACAACACTACATCTCAGGGTTAGTAACACTTCCATACAAACAAACGAAATATTCATTAGGCGAGGAATTTTTCAAGGAGATTCCTTGAGTCCTCTCTGGTTCTGCCTAGCCCTGAATCCATTATCCAACATGTTAAACAACACGCAATACGGCTACAATATCAGACACGAAAAAACAACACAGTTTACACTCTCACATCTCATGTACATGGACGACATAAAACTTTATGCATCCACACAAAAACAACTTCATCAACTCCTACAAATCACACATTCATACACTAAGGACATACAAATGGAGTTTGGCCTAGACAAATGCAAAAAACTTCACATAGAAAAAGGAATCCTGAAGAAAGAAGATTTTGCACTTGGAAATGGAGACGTTATTGAATCCATGGAAGAGGGCGAGTTCTACAAGTACTTAGGATTCCAACAGGCCAAACTAACAGAATATACACAAATAAAGCAAAGACTAATTAAATAATACCAAAGAAGGTTAAATGTCATTCTCAAAACACAGCTAAATGCAAAACACACAGTTAAAGCAATAAACACACATGTCATCCCAGTACTCACATACTCTTTTGGAGTTATACATTGGACTCACACAGATCTCGAGCAACTCCAAAGGAAAACAAGAACAACACTTACTAAGCATAAACAACATCATCCTAAATCTGCCACAGAAAGATTAACCTTTCCACGTAAAGATGGCAGACGTGGCCTGATTGACATAGTTAACCTTCACTACAAACAAATACACTCACTGCGAGAGTTTTTCTACAGGAAACAAGAAACATCACAATTACATAAAGCAGTAACTCTAGCAGACTTGAATAGCACGCCATTAAACTTACACTCACATCATACAGACATGACATATAAACATCATAGACACCATTAAGCAATCGTGGGCTTGAAAGGCACTCCACGGCAGGCATCCTTATGACCTAGCCCAGGATTTTGTTGACAAAACTGCGTCAAACAGCTGGTTAGATCAGGGATGTGTCTTTGGGGAGACGGAAGGATTCATGATTGCCATACAGGATCAGGCCATAAATACTAAAAACTACAGAGAATACATACTCAAAGATACAACACTCACAAATGACACATGCAGAAAATGTCACATCATGCCAGAAACTATACAACACATTACATCTGGGTGCATGCTCTTGGCACAGACGGATTATTTACACAGACATAATCAAGTAGCAAATGTAATACACCAAGAGCTTGCAAACAAACACAAATTATTAGACATCTACAAACCATACTACAAATACATTCCACAGACAATATTGGAAAACAACATGCACAAACTGTACTACGACAGAGCCATAATTACAGATAAAACAATTTACCACAACAGACCAGATATCACACTCATTGACAAACACAATAAAATCACATACATTATAGACATAGTCATTCCAAACACTCAGAATGTACAAAACGCATTCACTGAAAAAATTAGCAAGTACACAGAACTCGCCCAGGAAATAAGGCATCTGTGGAGGATGGATAGGGT
>NW_019384545.1:687231-734973 GCF_000671375.1 Centruroides sculpturatus | reverse complement strand
ATCACACTCATTGACAAACACAATAAAATCACATACATTATAGACATAGTCATTCCAAACACTCACAATGTACAAAACGCATTCACTGAAAAAATTAGCAAGTACACAGAACTCGCCCAGGAAATAAGGCATCTGTGGAGGATGGATAGGGTGCTTATTGTACCTGTTGTTCTTTCCTGTACAGGTATGATACCACACACACTACACAAAAGCCTGGAAACATTACAATTGAATAGAAATACATACAACACACTACAGAAGACCACTATATTAAATACATATGCCACATTGTTAGGAAATTCCTGAATACAGACACTGACACACTTATTTAATTTTAGTTTTATTTGGTTGCTATGCCTTGACTCTTGTCCGGCTAGTACACAGCCACCGGTGTGAACCGAGTATAACCCACTAAATTTTTTTTAAATTTATATTTTTTAAATTTTAACCCACTAACATTTTAAGGCTTATTTGTAAAAAATTTGTTTATATATATATAATTTATTATGGAATATTCAAATAAATAAATAGAAAAATTAGTTTTTAAATTCAATAAGTAATAATTGAAATGTCATAAATCTTAAGTCTACAATATAAGCATTTTATAATAAATATTAAAAAGAATTTCAATTTTTATTTTCTATGTATTATTATACAATGATACACAATTTTTGCATGTTATTGTTTCATTAAACAATTAATTCAATAAAAACATCAGAATTGATATCTTTGTCTAGCACTGTAATTCTCTAAATACAAATGACTGCAATCATAATTTGACAAATCTTTTTTCTAGCCATTATTTTTATACTGTGGACATTTTTTTCACAGTTTCTGGGTATGATAATTTCAAGTTTCATACAGAAGAAAAAACTATCCATTTAAAATACAACTTCAAAAATATAATGAATGATCTAAAACTCAAATTAATTCAGAAATTGGATAATTACATATCAAAATAATTATTATTTTGTCACAGAAAAATGATATAATTTACTATAAAGTGGACCTATAGATTTATTCATTCAGAAAGTATATAAAACTTTAATACTTTAATCAAAAATTTACTTTACCTTGATTAGATTTCCTTTTTTGTTATTTGGATCAGTACCAATTTCATATTTCTTTTCTGGACCAAAAAAGCAAACTAATTCCCTGGTTACACCAAGATGTCCTTCAAGCAAAGCTTCTTCAACTTGACTACTGCCAGTTGCTAAAACTTTTTCCTAAAAGAAAAATTTTTAATATAAAACTATATTAAATTACAATTAATGATATTTTAAAGTAATATATATTACTAATATGTATGTTTAACTAACATCCATAATATGCAATACATATAAAACATTCTTGTTTTCACAAAATAGAATAATATTAGGTTGTTCGTAAAGTAAGTTCGATTTTTTAACCACTAGACGTATTATTCGTATTTTTCCCGCCATTTTCATTCTAAACTTTAACATCATATATTTTGACAGCTAGCATTTTAAGGCTTATTTGTAAAAAATTTTATGTAAATTTGTGCAATTATTTATTTTTTGTGTCCCATCAAATATGGAAGATCGAAAGCAGCATTTTCGGCATATTTTGCTTTTTTATTACCAAAAAATCAAAATGCTCTTCAAGCAAGAAAAAAATTGTGCTACATGTATGGAAATGTGTTGAGAGAAAGACAGTGCCAAAACTGGTTTACAAAATTTCGTTCTCAGAATTTCAATATTGAAGATGCACCACGTTCTGGATGGCCAGTTGAAGCCAATGAAAACAAAATAAAGGTACTGATTGAAGCAAACTGCCGAATAACAACACGTGAAATCACTAAGAGATTGAATTTGTCAAATTGAACTGCTTATGATTACTTGAAACAAATTGGTTTAGTTTCAAAGCTCAATCTATGGGTTCCACATGTTCTTAAGGGGAGATGCTCTTTTTGGTAGGATTGTAAGAAAATTTTTTTAGAAGCTTTTACCAGACAATTTAACAATTGATTCGAAAGTGTACCCCAAATCGAGTAAACAAATTGAGTAATATCGTCAAACAGAAAAGACAGCCAGAATTGACCAACAAAACAGGTGTAGTGTTTTACCACGATAATGTCAAATTTCACACAAATTTGGTAACTTGTCAGAAACTGTTATAACTTAGATGGGACGTGCTATCACACCAACAATATTCGCCAGATCGAGCACCCTTAGATTATTATTTGTTCCAGTCTATACAAATTTTTTTAACTGTAAGACATTTACTTGAAATGACAATGTCAAAAATCACTTGAATCAGTTTTTTTGTAATCAACGATCAAAAATTTTATGAATTTGAAAACATGCTACTACCAGAAAGAATGACAACAGTTATTTGACCAAAATGGTTGATATATAATTCAATAAAATATTTATTTATTATAAAAATATTCTGTTTTTTTCCATGGAAAAAAAACAAACTTACTTTCCGAACAACCCAATAGATAATAGATGTGCAGACATGCCTATTTCTGATAAAAGATCAAGTATTCCATATGCTGTGAACAAGAGATGAAGTAGAATAAATTAAATTAAATTTTGATATCAAAACTGCCTTACTATATTTGGTATGATAAAATCTTTATTCTTAGTAGTAGACTATTCTGAAAATTAATGAAGCTTTTAACTTTTTTCTTCTTACATGCAACAGAAAAACTTGATATATCCAATTTTCCATTAATAATAAGTATTAAATTGAATAAGTAAGAAAAAATTCAGATAATAATAAATCTGATGTTTAAAGTCTAAAATGCATTGTTTCTTACTATTTTGATAAGTGCAATGAAGCACATCTAATTTATTTATATGATGGAAAAAGATCTGGGATTATATAATATTCTTATACTATATTATTTGAGGTATTAAAACAATATACTTACCCTAACAGATTTTAACCAATCAATTTCATTATTCAATAAATACTGTGCAGTAGATAAAGAGCAATTGCTGACGCATGCATAATTTAATAATCGGCATAGAAGTTGAAAGAATTCATGAGAATTTTTGGCATATTCTTTGACAGTAGTCTAAAACAATAAAATATGTTTGTGTATCAATTCATAATTGAAGTTAAATCAAATATTTAAAATTTTTAATTATGAATAAGAACTAATGAAAATAATTTAATATAAATAGAGTTTGCAAATATAACATATATAAAAAAAAAAAACACTAACTTTTTAATAACAAAAAATTTTTAATGGTCTAAAACAAATTTTATCATTATACAACGTATAACTTAGATTTGTGTATATGCAAAACAATTTACAGAATAAATTCTATTATTATTATTATTAAATTATTTAACTTTACTGCTTATTTATAAAATGATAAAATATTTTCCAGTTAGTCTTAGTAATTTTTTTTTTAGAATATCAGAGCATGCTTCTTAACTCTCAGAGGATTATAACTTATTAATCAGGAAATATTTTATGAAATAATTTATAGAGTATATATTGTTAATAAATATCTAAATTAGTCCTTTAAACAAATATTAAATAATATTCAACATAAAAAATTTCATATGTGAAGATTTTCAAATGATATACACTAGACATCCTTATTAGCAAAAGAATTACCATAATTTTCTGTGAATAACTTGTGAGTTATCAATCAATTTTAAAGTGTACTTACAAACTCATCCAACAGCTTTTCTTATGTCTAAACTTATCAAGAGCATCTCTAAAAGATGTGTAAATCTTTTTGCTTGTTATAGACATTCATCTGCTGTAACATATACATGCCTCATCTTTAGTTCCTACCCACATTTTCTGTACATTAATCCAAACTTTAAACATTATTATTAGACATCCCTAATCAAACTTTATGTTAAAAGTTGATAAATTTCTACTAATTCTCCCTTTCTTCATAATGATTCATGAGAACTATTTCAAAGTCAACTGTTAATTTTAACATAAGTTAGTTCTCTACAGTTAATGAGAGCTAAGCTGTTGATGCTCCAACCAGTGTTATCAAATAGTGTAGTCTAAGTGTAAGGAGTTGATTCTGAGCCATTCTATTTTGTTTGTGGATTATTTTTTGTTTGTTATTCTATTTATTTTGGGGTGTTTTATTTCATTAAGGATAGTCTACCGCACCTCACCCAGGAAAAATTCAAAATTAACTCTCCATTATGACTGCTGGTGGCAACTTATGACATCAACCCAGAAATGACATCTTGGGGGAGACTTCTACAGAAAGTTAAAAGAATGATCTCCCACCGCAAATTGTCATCAGAAACACAATAAAAAATTATAAAACTACTTATAAGGGAGATGACATGAATTAACAAGACCGATTACTAGAATGAATGAGGTATTAATGATTAAGTATGCAAATGAGGTCAAGTGGGTGGCTTGTAACTTCACCCCAACCACACTATAAGGAGGAGAAACTGAAGAATGAAAAGAGATGGTGCTAAGCAAAATTAATAAAAGGCTTTACAGTTCCAGTGACAGAAATTTTTGGTAATGATTAGACAAATTAGTAAGACTCATTGTGCTTTTTCAACATTTTTTCCATATTTTGCTTGTTGGTTTTGTGGAGATAGTTCTAAGATAGTTGTAGCTTACTTTGTAAATCCCCAATTGTCATGAAAGTTTTGTATATATTTGTTTTGATTTTTTGATAAATTATCTTTATCTGCAAGTTATTCTCTAATGTTATTTCTTGATTGTACATATTTGGGCTTATACTAATAAATAGATGTTTTAGCATTACATATAGTAATTATTTCGGGTTTTGACTACAACAACAATTTTCACCACACAATGTCCAGGCCTGGCACTTTTGAATCCTTCATTTATGTAACACACCATTAAAGTAATATCTGGGTTTTTTATTTGATAAGACATTACATAAGTGCAACTTTCTTAGTAAAATCAACAATAACGATTTTAATGATAATTACTTTATTTACCATTTATTTCAGTGTTTTCAACCTTTTCTTGATAGTAACTCGTCAGAGACTGCATTTCTTAACTAAATACACTCAAACAAACCTTTACATATGCAGCCGTAATTTAATAGATAAATTCAAATGTTTTCGACCATATTCAAGGGTCTTTATCAAGAAAAAACTGAACAATCGAACTTCGAACTTAAAATTTGCGTTACCGATACAAGCGTTATTTTTGGAATGCTTTTAAAAAGATATTCTATCGTATAAGCACCATCTCTACATATTGGCTGTAATTACAGTAGTTAAAATAATACCAGTAAAATACATTAAAATACAATAAAGTGCAGATAGAAACAAAAGTTAAGAGAGTTGCCGCTTTGCTAACTTTCTTGACTCTTATGGTATGCATGTTTGCCATGCTGCCGATATTTTGCTTGCATCCCGGAAGTTGATAGCTAAACCTTTTTGGCTTGTTTTGCAGATATGCCAGGCTTCAGCGTATCTGAGGTGCTTTTTGTCGCGTATTATTTGTATCAATTTAGCTCGGTCCCACTCCGCTTTGACCTCTTGTGGGTCGGCTAAGACGTACGTCGCCAGCGCTGTGCATGGCTGTTCTTATCTTATGTTTCTCTGGTGCTCTAACAGCCTTTGTTTGATGGATCTTCCAGTAGCTCCGATGTAGAACATGATATTCTGCCTCCGTGTGTCTGTAACCGGGATTCTGTAGACTCCTGGAAGAGTGTTCTTGTCCACAGCATCTTTGTCTGCCCTTAGCAACTGATAACTTTTGTTTCTATCTGCACTTTATTGTATTTTAATGTATTTTACTGGTATTATTTTAACTACTGTAATTACAGCCAATATGTAGAGATGGTGCTTATACGATAGAATATCTTTTTAAAAGCGTTCCAAAAATAACGCTTGTATCGGTAACGCAAATTTTAAGTTCGAAGTTCGATTGTTCAGTTTTTTCTTGATAAAGACCATTGAATATGGTCGAAAATGTTTGAATTTATCTATTAATTTACGCCTGCATATGTAAAGGTTTGTTTGAGTGTATTTAGTTTTCTTGATAGTAGCACTCCCAACATAATTATTTTCTTGTGGCACCTCTATTTCTTTATCAACATAAAGTTACTGCATTTTCAGTACTTTTGGCAATATATGGAAGTAGTGTTAGGGAAGCAGGAAATATATGGAGTTAGTGAACCAGGAAATATAGTGCTGAGCAACAGTTCAGCACTATATTTCCTGGTTCTGAAGCCCATTGGAATAAACCTATTGAACACAGATTTGCATCTCACCAATCACCAATGCAATCACATGTGTAACACTAAACAGGATCAGTTCCCACAGAAAGTTCTCCCAGATGACATTCCTCCTTGGAAAATTGCTCAAGTGTTGTGTTGCCTTCTTCCTTCGATCCATTTCAAAGTGTTGATGTAGCATCAAAGCTGAAAACCACTGACTTATTTACCCTATATCTCATAATGTAATCATTCCCATCAAGAGTCACACTGGACCCATTGCCACCTAAACTTGTCTCAACTCCAGATAGTTCTTTAATTATCAAATATAATACAAATGTAATCCTTTTCTATTTAGTTTTTCAAAGTTATTTTAGCATTTATTATTATTATACATTTAATAATTATTATTTGATAAATAAAGCAGAAATAAAATGAAACAATAAATAAATTTTTGTCATTTTGTATTTTTGCTATTTTTACACTTGATGCAGTTTAGGAAGTTTTGACTCAAATATTCTAATTTTGTTGACAAGACTATGTCTTGTTTATAAAATCGTACTGCCCAATTTTCTTACCAGCATAGAGATATAAAGGAGTACATGTCGAGAGTTGATATTTGGCACAGAGTATTAGGTGCCCAAATCATTTGCGCATAAAATATCCAGACTCGTAGGTAGTCAGGGAACCGAAAATCCAGTCAAAATAAAATATAAAATGGCAACCCTCTTCTACAAACAGGCAAAACAGCCACCTCATCCTACCGAAGTTGGGTAGGGGAGAGTACCATCTGCAGTCATTCTAAGAAGTGAACTCTGACCTTAGGACTGAACACGTAGTTTCTTCTATGTTAAATAAACTTTGTAATCTAATTTTGTAAATTTGAGTGCGCTTCAAATATGACGTTAAAACAGTTTTATGTCATTACAAGTGGACTTTTTTTAACATTATCTAGTATAGTAAAATCGTAGGACCGATAAAAATTTGACTTTATATTAGGGTTGTCGTTATATTCGATGACATTATAATCAGGTTAAACTGTACATTGTTTGTGCAAAGTAAAAAAATAATTTCAGATGATACAATAGCCACAATTATTTTTTCAAAAACGGGAACTTTTCGTTACGCATTGACAAAAATTCAACCTGGGCCGACATGCAACAGAGAGAAATTTTGAAATTAGATAGGTTAATTTTATTGAAGATGCATTGTGGACGATCTTGTGGTCGTGGCCGGCAAAGTTTGAACGATCACGCACAAAAGCAGCGATATCAAAGAAGATAGGAGAATGAGAACAAGACCTGTCTTGAGCATCAAAGTGATTCTGTCTCCAAGACATAGTCTTATCCCAAATACAGTTTTGCCGTTTTACTTGTTTCATTTATTTTATAACTATATTTACACCTATACTATATTGCAAGTAGAGGATTTGATCCCGGGATCTCGAAAATCGGGATCCCGACCACTTTTCAGTCCCAAAATTTTCGGGATTAAGTTTTCCTAATCCCGGGATTTTCGGGATTGACATCATTTTAAAAAAATTGCAAAATAGACTGCATGAAGCGAAACGTTCAGTGCCAGTGCTTTTAACAGAATTGCTTGCCTATCATTTTAATATAAACTACAAGAAATTTTATTCCAAGCAAGCAGCAGAAATTAACCTAGCGGGCTTGCGATGCTTGCTTGGAATAAAACTTCTTGTATTTTCAACTAAAATGATAGGCAAGCAGTTCTCACTGGGTTACTTGGTAATATACTTCATTTTTGTATTTTTGAATTTTCGCGGGCGCCAATCGATTTTCTGGCGCAGTCGAGAGCACTACTCAGTGCGTTTTACCTGTCAATGTGTCAGCCATCTTGTTTTGCCAGTGTGGTTAATATAGACCTGACGCTACTCGCTTTGGGGGGGTCGACCTTAGGTGAAAAGGTTATGACCCTCGCCTTGTCCGCGATCTGTCAGGATGATGCGAGAAAGTCTTTTTACGTTTCGGGGTAGTGGTTTGCTGAACGCTGAGAGACTCACACAGAGACCGAATTTACAAAATTAACGCGTTTATTTTTTGAAAAACATGCTTACAATGATCGAAACAATCGGGATTATAGCCTTTACTCCTACAATCCCGATCCGTGTCGACCGGACTGTTTTCTTCCATCCTCCCCGTGTCCTCGAAGCTTATAAGTATTTACTAACGATTCCTCCAACTTCCATCAACCTAAACGCGTTTTCTCTGCAGCTGCATATATGTGCAACAAATTGAGAAGCAGACTTGGTGATGAGACACTAGATGCGTTGTTATTTCTCAGATCATATTTTCGCAATTCAAATTAGAATGTTCCTATTAAATTAGTTTTCTTTATATTTAAGAAAAATGTGACTGATTAATATTATTTTTAAATACTTTTTCCTAAGAAACTTACTTTACTACCTACTTACTAGGTTGTTATATGAAAGTAGTCTATTTAGTCGATGTTAAGAGAGATTTTTGTGAATTTTCAACGTTTATTTGCATAGTTTGTTACATAAAAGTTTTTTCAATTTATGTGAGTTTAAAGAGATCTCAGTGATGCTTAAAAAAGAATAAATTTAACATGAAGACAGTGATTTTAAGTCTGGTTAGTCTGACTGTAAGTCTGATTAATTAGAGTGATTAAATTAACTAGGTGTATACCGTAAAATACGTTGATTTTTGTCTAAATTTTGATTTTTAATTTCTGTAAGATTTTCTTATTTTTTATTAACCCTCAATACCGAAATAATCCCGGGATCGAATAAGTATAATCCCGAAATCCCGGGATTAAAAATAAGGACCGGGATCAAATTCCCTAATTGCAAGTGAAAATAAAAAATAAAACAAAAAAATGAAAGAAAAAAATGTTTGAGACAATATCTTCTACACTGCATACAAGTTAAGTGTCATTTTTTCAATGGTAAATTTGGAGATGCACGGTCTAGTGCAGGTCACAGGTTTTATTTCTGTTCTTCAATTTTCTGTGACTATATGGATCATATGCAGAAAATTATAGTATACTGATCATTATCTTTATAATGCTTCTTCCAGTTATTATATGAACATAATATTTAATTATCTTTTTATAATGGTTTCTGAAGATCAATTCAAAATCATGAAAGATTACAATACTAGCTAAACTTATTATTTGACATTAACTGCTATAATTTAACTTATTATATAAGATATAATATAAAAATTCTCTGGAATTCAAAAATCTAAAGCAGTTTATAAATGATATAAAATTTTCAATTATAATATCATATAGTAAGATGATACAAATAACTATTGGAATATGAAAATATTAAAATTAAATTACAAATACAGTAGAGCGTCGTTTATCTGAATCAATTGGGGACTGGGGTTGTTTGGATAACTTATTTTTCAGATAACCGATTATGTACAAAAAATATATTAACCTATCCCATGTTGAAAATTTTCTCCGTTGCGTGTCGCTTTGTGTTGAATTTTTGTTGATGTTAAGCCTAATGTAAATTTTTATAATAATAAATATGGCTATTGTATCGTTAAAAATTATTTCTTTATTTGGTAGGTATTTTGTACAAACAAAATAAATATATTGAAAAGTTTAAAAACAAAAAAAAAATTCTACAGTAGAACCTCGATTATCCGACCGTCCTAGTCGGCAAATTTCAAATGTCCGCTAGTGATGTGGCGCTACAATATTTGGCTATGTCTTGGCTACTTTAATATTATTTTTACGTGTTTTAGCTGGCAACACTCATTCGACCATGAAAGGGAGCCAGTATTTAAACGAAGCTTAATTTTCTAATTTTTAACAATACAATAGCGACGATTATTATTTTAAAAAATTTTTGTTAGGCTTAACATCGATGAAAATTCAATGCAAAATAGGTTAATAGCAATATACTAATTACATGGGATATAATAATATACTACACTAATAATGGATTTTTTCATACTTTTCGGTTATCTGACTTTTCAATTATCCGACCAACCCCAGTCCCCAATTAGGGTGGATAATCGAGGTTCTACTGTACTTTAGAAGTTAATCTAGTATCAAAAACGATCAATTTAGCACGACACATGTCTGGACTTAGTCCTCAGAAAAACACCACAGAAAAGTGCCAGTGCTGCCAGCTAAAACACACACACCAACAAAAAAATATTGGAGTAGCCCAAGATATAGCCAAAGGTTGCAGAGCCACAGCACTAGCGGAAATTTAAATTTGCCGATTGGAACGCTTTCAGTTAACTGACGTTTCGGTTGACTGGCTTTTGGATAAACGACGCTGTACTATAATTAAAAGAAAGGGCATTTTTTAAAAACATTTTAAAGTTCTTATTTCTTATGGTAGTTATTTTTTGATGAGTAAAATGTATCCAGTATAAAAGTTAATTATATCTGAATAAGCTATCCTTTAATTATTTGCAATAAATTTTTAATTTATTGCAAATAATTAAAGGATAGCTAATAATTATATGATAAGCTAAATATATATATATTTAGCTTATCATTTTTCCTTCACTTTATTAAAGATATATTATAACAAAACAAATTATATACAGAACTTACCATTAAATGCGTAAAAAGAAGAGTAATGAAAAATACTAATGTATGGTGACCAGGGTAACATTTCGTAGCTATTAAGTAAAATTGTTCTGCAGCACATAAACGTAAAGACCTAATAATAATAATAGTAAATAATGATTTAATTTTTTAAGCAAAAAATAAAAATTAACATATCTGTGAAACTTTTTACCTATTTTTGCAAATAAGAAGTAAATCTATAATAAAAAGATGCCAAGTTTTATCTTTAATTAAAATATCAAGTGCTTCTGGACACAAAGCAAGAGAAACAGCTAAAACTTCTAATGCTTCTTTACAAAGATTTATTTCTTCTGATTCAGGTGGTTTTAATGTCTAAGTTTTAATAAAAACATTTTAAAATTTCATAATACAAACATATTAAAAATTAATTTTATATTAAATAAAATTTTTATAAAATTAACTTTTTTACTTCTGTTATATAATACAGGGACCAACAATCACTTAACAATGATGAACCACATTTGATACAATTTCTCAATATGGAAATAATTAAATAAATAAATAAATATATATATATATATAAATGAGAATGTTTGTTTGCTATACACACCTATGCTGTTTGACCAATTGCTACAAAACGCAGTAGTTACATTTATATACCGCTAACTTACATAATGTCAAACATCCCATCCCAAAATATCTATTGGATTTCTGTAAATCAATCAATTTCTATCCCCTTCAATTTTCTGATTTACAGATAGCGCCATCTATTGGTGCTACCTGTAAATGAGCAAATGGAATGTTTGAATCAAATGTAAATCAGCAATTACATTTTCTTAAATTCTTAAGCTACATGTAAATCACAAGAAAATATTCTTAAATACAGTTACTAATAAAAAAAACTTTTGTAAGTATAAATTCGTCTTATTTGATGTTGTTTTCTGATAATGTTGTCGACTACATGGAATCAAAAGTGTTATCCTGTGAAAAGTCTATAAGAATTTAATTTTCCACATCTAACAACTTGAATTTTTTCATTTCTAAATTGTACTTTCTGAATTCTAATAAGCACCCTCCAGTAGCGGTATCAAGTTTAAATATATAATCCTTATTTTTTTTTTTTTGCAAAATTTGATTGGTTGGCAGATTACCATTTGATACTTGGCTGCAAGTGGTACAGTTTCTTAGAGTTAACATTAGGAAAAAAATATGATAACAAAAACTTTTTAAGGCATATATTCGATTGATGTCTACTTGACCAATGAGACTGTGCCATTTCATACCAAGTAGCGAGATAAATGTGACAATGGTAAGTTAAAATAGCGAAACTCTCTATATGGTTTTTGTTTTAATGTTTGTTATATGGACTGTTTATTTTAAAAGTGGTGTAAGTCCATTTTTTCTTCTTTCAAGATATTTAAACATTTGCATTTTAGTTGATTCAAAAATATAAACAAAGTGTACTAAGTTTGACAATGTTTCTATGACTTTAGAAATATGTAAGTTGATTGAATAAAGACTTCTATGTGAATTTATCCAAACTAATATATTCTTTCTGGGCCATAAATGGACTTACACCACTTTCATAATTATTGAACTGTAAAATTCATTAAATTTCTATTATGTAAAACTCAATTTCACTTGAAACACATTGTGTTTTATTCTGATTTTGTTCATATATAATAACAAGAAATAAAATAGTATTGTTTATTCTGAACATTAAAAATATTTACTTATTGTTAAACTTTTTTATGATAAGTTTATCATTATTATGAGCTTACCATTAGACACTGCTTTTCATTTAGATTCATTACATGGATTTTTTTCTAGTCCATCAAATTGTACATTTGTTGGTAATATTTATAGTTTTACTCCTCTGTTGTAAGGGGCTGTCTTTAAATGATGTCCACACTGAAAGGGAGGGAGGGGTTAAGACAAGTCGGACAAGGGGTTTGAGTATTAGTGGACATCCATTTATTTCATAAAATTTTATACAGTATGCATTTTATTATATTTATTTCAAAGTTTCTTGTATGTTTCATTTCTACTTATGGTATCTATCATTCATAAAGTGATGAAGGTTTTACCAGGAATAGAGTTATGTTGGACATCCATAGAGGGAAAGGGGTTACAAAATCTTGGACAAACTGGGACAAGAGGGGAAAGTAAAAATTTCAAGAAAAATGCACATGTAATTTATGGATAGCCCAAGTGCTTAGACTGTAGAAAATGGACTTACACCACTTTCAAAATCAATGGTTATGCAATGTCATTTACGATAAATTTTCAATTGAGCAAAGCTTATGGTTATTTTAAAATGTTAAGTGTGAATTGTTTATAAATAAAAAGTTCACACTAAATTGTATGTATATTATATGTTTTCTCAATTTTTTCCAAAAATGGACTTACACCACTTTCAAAATAAACGGTCCATATTATAGTGTTTGATTTATATAACTACAAAGATTATCTAATGTAAGGGCTTTTTATTCATATACTGTATACAATTTTAAAAAATTTTTAAATGTGTTAGATTGGTCACTTCGTGCAATAAACCTTTGTATATAATATAATAGAAGGATTAGAAATATGAAATAATCTAATAATCTTAACCTTTGTTGTTGTTATTTTTGCCTGGGCAACACCAAACTTATCTGCTAGTGTATATATAGATATATAACTATGCAACTGTTATTCATTACAGTTGCATACTTAAATTAGAAACTCAAACAATTTGACAATTAATAAAACAGTTAAAAGCATTCTATGGGAAATGAATAATTCTATTTCAAAGATATTTTTCAGACCATACCATCTTGCTAACCTAGAAAAAAAGAATAAAAATGTAAAAAAAATTGTTTCTTGACAATATCATAATTATATCAACAAAAAATATTGTTTATATCTGATAGACTTTTTCTATTTTGATATTACTGATATTTTCTAAAATTTGTTTTAAAATTTAAAGATGAAATATATAGCAGAGTTTGTCATTTTCAGTAATTTAATTTTTTTCGTATTGCTGAAAACTTACATGTTATGTTATATAGCTTATTTTCAACTTCTGCAATAAATAAATATTTTTTTTAGCAAATTACCATTTGAAATTGACTCACATGTGGCTCACAATTGTCAATCCCTTATATAGTGTGTTCTATACCAAATATTACCATTAGAAAAAAAAAATTAACACTGTCTAAAAATTTCAACACATTTTAAAACTTACTTTTTCCTCTAAAGAATGAAGATCTTCATAAGATGCTTGCATCATATGAGTACAGCCAGATGAAGAAGCCCAGGCGATACAGATTATTGAACGTACAGTGGATAAGTCTGGCATGTGATTTGTACCCTTGTAAGAAATTATTTCCATTAAAATCAATCATAAATTAATATTTCTTTATAATTAATTAAAAACTTGTTGATCATCATCAATGATTATTTTCTGTCTCTTGAGACAGAAGTGTCATCCTAACATTTATAGTATGTTGCAAAATGAATCTATCTTATTTCTAAGTGTACTTTTCTCTATAATACTGTAATTAATAAATTATTACTTAATTTACAGTATTTTTTCTCAAACTATCAATATTTAACAGTAAAATATGTCCCAAGAAAGATTGTAGCCTGAGCATGGCCTATTAGACTAGGTTGAAAATGTTTGCTAAATAAAAGCAAATCCCAGAAGCCAAAAAGGTGTTTATAGATTTATTTATTAAGTAAGATTTGAATATGTATTTGTAATTACCAATGTATCTTATTACATTTTCAATAAAAATAATCTATATATATATATGTAAGTAGGGAGTGCACCTNATTTTTTTTTATTTCAGGTGCACTCCCTACTTACAAACAATTTGACTATGTCTAAAATTTAAATTTTGTGCAGATTGTGAAGTTCTCTTGCTCTTTGTGGTGTGTCATTGAAGTCAGTGTTTGATCAGTAATAAATAATAAACTTTTAATAAATAATTAATGTGGGCTTATTTCTATCACATTTTGTCATTTTTTTGTTTTTGCACAAATTCCAAGGTTCCATCACCACTCATGAGATGTCATCAAAGTTGGTGATGTTGGCGTAATGGTGTTTTTTGCTATTTGTAAATTTTTTATAAACTTTTATAATTAAAAAATGTGTCCAAAATGTAACAGTAAATCTAGCAGTAAAGAAAAATGCAAGTGTCACACTATTTCCACAGAAACTAAACTGTAAACTGGACATTATGAAATTAAGTGCATTAGGTTAAAAAAAACTGTTTGAAACACCCACTACAAAGCAATAGTGAGCGAGTAAACAAGTGTAACATATTCTATAAGTATTAATACATTGAAGGACCAAACACTAACAATTTGTGGTCATTCTGTGTACAAATGTACTTTATAGGTTAGTTTTTGACACAAACATTTTGACTTATGACAAAACCCCAGGAACCTAACCCATTTGTAAGTGGGGAAGAACTTGTATCATAACTACAGTATAATTTCCTCAGTGGATACATTCCAGTATGCATATCAGTGAACCACAATGTACTAAAATGTGTTCTAATATTTGCTAGTGAGTTCACAGTGCACATCACACTCATCTGGCTGTAGGTATAGTGAGCTCTGATGAAACAATACAAATGCCTCCATGGTTATGTTATTGACATCATTTTTGTTATTCTTCTGTATCAACCCAAACTTATTTTGATAAAATAAATCTGCAAATGCCAATGTAGCCCTGTTTGCTTCTGCCATCTTGTTAGATTGCCAGACATTCCAGTAAAAGCTTATTAAACAGTTCATTGATGAATTGTGGCTGAGATACATAAAGGAATCTTCTGATTTAGAGTGTAAAAATTAATTATTTCTTTCTATATTTAATATACTTCACTTGTAAAAATATTAGAAAATATCCTTAGTAACATGCCATGTATTTTGGAAGTAATTGTAACATCAAGTTTTCAATGTGGGTTCCATTAATGTTTGATGAGTATTCTGGTTAATGTAATTTATTCTTTAATGAGATTCACCTACAATTCTGTCAGATTCATGGGGAAATATAATTGGCGACAGATGTAATATTTGAGATAATTTTGCAAACCGCCAATAGGATTTACATTTCATAAATGTGAGGACCAAGAACAAATATACAGAATTCATTTGTGACTTACTTATGAAATCATCCTTTAATTCATCATTTATTATTGATATATGTCTTATACTATTTTTTGTGAGTGGTGTGTACTATATGTTCATAAATAAAAACAGTGCAGATTACATTTAAAGAAAATTTTCACAAAACTTCTCTTGGGTGAACACCTCGCTAGAACAGTTTTTTTTTTTATCCTGCAAGTACCTGTTATAGAGAGATTTTACTGTATTAAAGTCTCATTTAAATCTGGTTATTAGTTTACCTTATAAAAATTTTTTCCAAATATGATGATATCATAAAAAGCATGTTTATAATTTCATAATCAACATTTGAATGGCATCTACTGTTAGAACTATTTATATCATAAAAATAATTTCTAGTTTAGAATGAAGTTAATGTAGGTTTACAAGATAACTTTAAATATCTTATAAACATATACCAACTATTTTGAGTTATTAAGTAAACAATTGCTTCTTTTGCAACAAATTTTAAATTAAGAATATATTACCCTTATTATCTTAAAAAGTAATTACCTATCAATTATATACTTGGAAATTATTCAAATGATAAAATGCTTAAATTTAGAAAGTTCAGTTTTTTTTTTTTTTTAAATTTTCAAATCAAATTTTTTCATTCAAAATATTCTACAGAGCGCAAGAAGCATAATTAACAAAAAGAACAAAGTCCAATAAATATTGTAAGTGTTCAGAATTTCATAATTAAACTCTTAGTTTTTCCTTGTTTTTTATCTTAACATACAAACATGCAATATCTTGGAAAATATTATGCCTCTTCTATTTTTCTGTAATAGGCTTTACCAGTAATTTCCACTTTCTAATAGTCTAATTAAACAGAAACAACACATATTGTTTATGTTTTATTGAATCAAGTAATAAAAAATACCTTTGCAATCCCATCAAACACAAAACACTGTTTTTATTGAAGATGACTCTCCACATTACACATGCACACACAAATGTTTTTCACTGGAAATTATCATAGACAATCCACTTTTTAAACCCCTTATTAAAGGTTCTAAAAAATTTAGTTTTTAATGCATACAATCAATCAAAATGTAGTCACAGCACTATGATATTCATACACCACATTTATTTACAAAATCCTACTTCCTTTGAACATTTAATCCTTTGCACTTTTGATATTTTTATTGTTTTTGCATTCTCTCAGACTCTTAATTTTCTCAAACAAAATTCAATTAGCCACTTTCTCAACTTTTACTGGCTGTCTTGCTCACATTGTGCATTTCATATTTTTTTAAATGTCAAAACTTGTTTGATGAAATTTTGTGAACTGTTTATAACAGGTCCTTCGTGATACAGTTTCTTCTCAAGAAACTTCACAAATATCATTTTGTTTGTTATTTCTTTCATGCAATTCATATAAACTTTATTTTGCTCACAGTAATCACATAAAACATCCTAATCTATTTACTTAAAATTACTTTACTCTGTAAGTATAATGTGCTTTTATTCAAACTGTTGATGAAATAACTATTATGATTATTATATCAAAATACTTGCCATCAAATTTTAAATTAATCCAAACTATCCACAAAAGTTTTGAAAACTGTAAATCAAAGTTTTTCCCACAATTTATCATTCAAATCTCTTAGGTTTACATTTCCTACAGAGTAACCATTACAACTCTCCATAAGATAAAATTCTTTTTATTGTTTTTTAATAGAAAACAAATCTGATTGATATGTTAATAAATTTTTTTTTTTCAATTTTTTAAATTACTATTTTATACAAAATAATTGGAAAAATAAATTATTAGGCAGAAGAAATTCTGGATGGTGCGGTATGGATGTTGCCACACCACAGATATGTTTTTTTTTTGTTATTTTCTCACATTTATGTTTAGTAAATTTATTACTGTTTGAATGCTCAATGATTTAATTTTTAACTAGTTTTTATACATTTTCTACAACTGTAACCACTTAAATTATTAATAAATATGTCTCATAACTCTTGTGAGAAAAGGCGAGAACAAGAACATTTGGTAAACATTAGTTAAAGCAAATTTTGTCCTGTCTCTTTTTAGCAGAAACGAGAAGCATAAACTCAAAGATCATTTATTCCATAACAAATTCAAAATTAAAAAAATTTGTATAATCCAGCAATAATTTTTCATAAACAAATGTTTTCAACAACCTTAACTAATTATCTTAAACCATTTTCTAGAATCTGAAGATAATCATTTAAGATGGTTGAAAACATTTGTTTATTAAAATTAATTGCTGGACTATACAAGTTTTTCATTTTGAATTGGTTGACATTTGTTCATATTGTCTAAAAATATTAATTTTGAATGAACTAATTTGGATGTCAACAGATAAATTTTATTAACTGATTATATAATCACTTATTGTAACATTCAAGAAATTTTTTTAAACTTACCTGATCATGAAGTAATTGAGCTAAGCGTAAGGCAACATTTCGAACCATATATTCTGAATTAGGAGAAGGAATATGATGAAGTGCTTGTTGCAATATAGCTGCTCTTCCTGTTAAATGTATAGTAGTAGTACTAGGCAATGTAAATGATTCAGGAGAGCTTTGACATGCTTCTAATTCTACTTGTATTATACAATGAGCAACTGTTGTCAGCAATAATTTACAAATTTTTAAAACAACAATATAAGCAGCCCTGAAATTATAATTATTTATCAGCATTTTTATTAAAGATAAAAAAAAGTAAACAAAATTATTGTAATGATAGGTCTACACAGATAATTATACTATTCATTTTTATAATTATTTTTACTTTAAGAACAAATTAATTGACTAAAAAATCAATATTTTCTTATATAATTTTTCACTTATAGTTACTATATACAGATGGGTGCAAAAGTACGTATACAGTTGTTATTATGGAAAAAACATACAGAGAGAAAATAGGAAGAAAAAAATATTTTTATGTACAAATTAATCAGACAAAAAAACTGACACACAAACTGGAAATATATACTAAAACAACCACTTCACACTTCGATGGAAAGCGCTGATGGCAATTGAGAATTACAACCCTGAACTCGATGTGCATAAGTTCTGGAATTACATCAGACGCAGTAAGAAGTGGCTCCAATCTAACAACATGACAATGGTCAAATCGGATAAGAGCAAGGCAATAGTCGTCATGCAACGGACAACCTATGTCAATAGATTACACCAGTATATAATTGAAACTCAATGTCAACCCGCTGAGACCTCCTACACAACAAAGCTACAAAGTCGTGTTGGTAGGTTCACTCACACTGGCCTTGCTGCAATCTTAGGCCTTCAACATTCAGTAGTTAAGCTCCCCTGACACCCCCCGTCTATTTGCTTTTGCCAAAACGCATAAACCCGGGCAAAAATTAAGACCGGTCATCAATAAATCCAGATCTCCTACATTCTTGTTAGAGAAACGTATCCATCAATTGTTACAAAACCACCTTGACGCATACAACTTTACTGTCTCTGATTCAAATGCACTACTCACTAAATTCCAAAATATAAATCTTAATGGGAACGAATATCTTACTGTATTCGATTTTGTATCGATGTTCCCTTCCATTCGTTTGGTACCATGTTTCCGTGCGCTAGAGAGAGATTTCTTTCTCACCACCACACCTGACGTCCAGAGATTCCATTCCCAAATATTAGAGCTGACGCATATAATATGCTATTCTTCCTTTTTCTACTTTGATGGTCAAACTTACATCCAAAAAAAGAGGAGTACCGATGGGTAGCCCTATCTCAGGGATCTGTGTGAACTCGTCTTATGTAAATTAGAGGAAAGAGTCTTAGTAAGCTTACAACACAATATCCTTAGCTATACGCAGTATGTAGATGATATTTTGATTATATGGAAAACCAAACCTGATATAGGAGAGGTGTTAAAAGATTTTAACAACAACGTCTATGGCCTAACACTAGAATTAGATCAGGAAAGTTGCACAGAGGTTAGGTATTTGGATGTCAAGATTAGTATGGCGAATAAAAATATAACCACGTCTATTTACCGCAAACCCACATACATTCCTCTCTTTATACCTGCTAACTCAGCAGACCCTTGGCCTTTTAAGGGAGCGGCTTTCCGGGTCCTAGTTGCTAGGACTTTCTCCCATTGCTCAGACACTTCTGATACACATATCGAACTGAAACACATCAAGTCCATAGCATCTGCACACAGGTACCACCAGTCCTTAATAAATAGGCTCGCTGCTAACCAGTTATCTACGATAACTACCACCGACACGAGGCTTAATGATAAGGAGCACAAGCAGGTAGTTATAGCTTACGAACTGTCTCTCCAACAAATTTATAATAGAATTGCTAAGGATTTAAACTTGCGCTTAACTTATAGGAGAAAACAGAACATTTTTAGAATCTTATCTAATGCAAAAGACAAGTCTGAGGACAAGAAAGTGCCAGGAGTGTACCGCATTCCATTGCAAGACAATTGTTTCAATAAGCGTATAACATACATCGGGTCCATGTATCGATCTCTAGAGGCTAGAATACGAGACCACAAGTATGATGTGTCCAAGGGAAAATATAATACTGCACTAGCCCAGTATGCTACCGAACCCGGGGTTTCTCCTTGTTGGGATGAAGCTATGCTTTTACACAGGGCTTTTGAACAACACGACTTATGTTTATTGGAGGCTCTTGAAATTTATATAGCGGGTGTGAAGGGAGGTTGCATTAACTCCGACTATATTCTAGTTCCACAATCGTGGAAGTATTATTTACAAAGCCACAAAGCATGATTATGATTTTTAAAGGAAACAATTTTTCCCTATCGCACATCGTTTATACAGTAAACCATCAGGCTAACTGTTAACAATGAATATATTATTACCACCGTATATATTAACACCATATATATTATTATTGTATTTATTTATAAATATTTTAATTATATGTTGTAATACGTAACGATCTTTGTATTCAACATCGTTTAAATGTTAAAAATTAGAACACAGCTATGTTCAAAAACTGTTCAAAAGATAGAACTGTTTTTTTCTATTTTCTGTGTTTTTCTTGATGAGGGCCTCTGAAAGACGGCCGAAAACGTTTGAACATTAAACCTTTTTTATTGTTCGTTTGCTGGAATTATCGCTTAGGTGTGAAGTGGTTGTTTTGTACAAATTAAATCACAAGTAAGGAATATGAACTAATAAAAGGTAATAAAAAAAAAAATAATGAACACCAAACATTTGTATTTCTCAGATTCTCAACTGTATACCTACACACACACATACCACTTCTGATAATGTTTTAACCTATTGTGACAAAATATGTCAGATGAAAAATGACAAATATTGATTGACACATCTGATGCATAAAATAAAATCTTTATTAGCGAAATAATTTTTAAGATTTGAAAATCAACTTCATTGTTTTAAATTAAATGAGAACACAATACTTTTATCAATGTGGAAACATTGCACATATTGTGTTGAATGCAATCAACTTCTTCATTATATAAATTAAACTAAACATAATGCTCTGGAAACTGGGAGAACCTTGCAATATGCAGTCACATTTCTTTAAGTGGTCTTTTTAAAGTGTGTTCAAAGAAATGTCTATTTCCATTACAGCACTTCTGTGCAAGCACATACATGTTTTTTATGTTATTTATGTATTATGTACAACAACAGTTAAAACGTTATTGGAGGCAAAAAAGTTAAATACTCATCCCATTTTATACATATGTTAGGCTCAAAGACCAAAAATGTTCATTGAGCGAAAAAAACAACCGCAACACGCTGTGGTCTCTTTAAATCCTCCACAATGCAATACTCGTGTTGTGGCACTTATAAAAACAGCCACAACATGCTGTGTCTAACTCAAAAAGACCACAAAGCAAAATTTGCATTGTGGCTTTCATATTTGACCACTACACATTGTGGTGATTAAGAAAAGCTATAACACATTCTGAATGTTAGTTGATGCAACCAGAATAGAGGGTGATATGATGCACAGTGGTTTGTAACTTTAAAATATGGGTTCTAGCCTTGAAACATTTCTATTTATAATTTTTAATGCTGAATAACATTAGTTCTACAAGTTTTCCTAGAAATTTAATTTTCATACTTAAAAAATAAAATGTATGGAGAAAAATATGCATTTTTTTTTTTTGGTTTTGCTTAAAAGTGCTAAAGGTCAAACTACATGTACTAGTAGCTTCAAGTTCCATGTACTCCACACAATAAGATAAAAATCAGCTGCTAAAGTTAAAAACTATTGTGCGACAGATTTATTATGGTTAGAAGCCACCACAAGTTCTATATGTTAACCAATAACAAGGTGATGATAAGAAAATAAAACTTTCTTTTTCATTATGATTTATGTATCTTCAATTATCTTATATAAGTAGGTAACAAAATTATTCACCACATACAGAAATGTAACTTGGTTACTTTTCAACAACGTTTAATCATTCGTGAAAATCTGTTGCAGTGCTCGATATGTCAACATTTTCAAACAACTAATTTACTAAAAATAATTACTTTGTCAGGAACATTAAATCAGTGTTTTTTTTTTTATGAGAATCAAGAATGCTGCAGAGTGATTTTTTTTTACAAGAACTATTACCGTGCTATTTCGAGTTTCATTTTATGTTCTTTGAGTGACATTTGCATTTTTTATCAATACAGTATCTTTTACACATTATAAACCATTACTTACTTCCAGATGTTAACATAAATGCTGAGCAAAGTGTTAATGAAGTTAAAGGTACAGTACATCCTGAACGTTAATGAAGTTGCTCTCAGAAATAAATTCATCATGAGCATAAAGTCAATCAAGAAGACCTTCCTTGTTTCCTAACTGATAGAGACCTGATGGATTACTGCTCGTAACAGCAGCTAAAACATTTCTGGGAGCTGCACGTCCCCTTCAACATCAGGCACCCTAACTAAAAATTTCAACTGCAGGAAATTTTGAATAGTGAAATCATTTTTATGTGACTGTTTCTCTAGGCTGGATTTGGCACATTCTATCTCAGCATTGATGCTGTTCTTTCTTAAACAGAGTTTGCAAGTAACATTTGCACCAAATTCCTCATTCTCACTATCATGATTGCATCAGCTAATGTTCAGAACGCATTATGGCTTTTCTTAATCACCGCAATGCCTAGTGGTCAAATATCATGAAAGCCACAATGCAAATTTTGCTTTGTGGTCTTTTTGAGTTAGACAGTGTGTTGTGGCTATTTTTACAAGTGCCACAACACAAATATCACATTGTGGATGATTTAAAGAAACCACAATGAATTGTGGACTTTTTTTTTTGCTCAATGCATTTTTGTTCTTTATATATGTTATATATGTTATTTGAAATAAGATCCCTCTGCAGCAATACAATGTTCAGAACTAGTAATTATCACTTCAAAGGACTTTCTTTTCATTTTTCAATTTTCATTTCAGTCCTTTGAAATGATAATTACTCGTTCTGAACATTGTATTGCTGCAGAGGAATCTTATTTCAAATAACATATATAAATAAATATTTATATATAAAATCTAATCCGTATTACATTGCATGTTTGAATTTCTATTACTGCTTTGGGTTAACTTCTTAATTAAGCTTTTCCTATTGAAAGAAATAGCATATTTAAAAAACACTTTATATATATTTATTATAACCTTATAAAATATGAATGTTTCAAGTTTGATATGAATACATTATTAACAATTCAAAATAAGCACAACATTTACAAATTTAAATATTTTTACATCAAAGTTTATATAACTTCTAAAAGTTGCTTAAACTAAATTTGTTTTTGACTGAGTTTTTTAAACATGCTATTTCTGGAAATAAGAAAAACTTAGTTAAGAAAGTTAACTGATGCAGTAATATAAATTCAAAAGAACAGAAAAAAATTAAGATTTTGTATGATAATGTTATAATTTTAGCCTACATTTAATCCTAAATCTATAACTTTCAAATGTTAAACAACAATAAAAACAGGCACTAACAATTACAATGTCATATTTTTATCTTTTATACATACCTTTTAACCGTAATGTCTGTGTTACACATGAAATTATTTTTTGTCAACATATCAAGTACAACAGGAATACCACCACTTTTTACAAAATTATATTGAAAGCCTTGTGCATCGTCTGACAATGGATTAAGAGCAGGCATTAGAAGAGAATAGCATACCTGTAAATTATGAAATAAATAATTTTAAAAATTATATTAATGCAATTAAATTAAATTAAAAGAGATGATCATTTTTCAAATTACTGCAGTATAATCATGGTTTGTAATAAAAAAAGATGTATTCATGCAATTAAATTAAATTAAAAGAGATGATCATTTTTCAAATTACTGCAGTATAATCATGGTTTGTAATAAAAAAAGATGATAAAAAAGAAATTCAAAACTTAATCCAAACCTGNATAAAATTTAAATTACTGTTGTTAAGGGAGTAATATAATAAATAAATATATTATATTTTATCACTCCCTTAAGAACAATAATTTAAATTTTATTACATAACATTTTCTTTTTTGTTCAAAAGTAATCATCAACAATGTTTCTTAACATAACAGTATATTACTTAAACAACAATTTTATCCAATTGTTGGCTTTGAAAATTGAAATGCAAAAATGTTCTTATTTAAAATATTTTTTACTTTAATTTAAGTTGTTTATTTTAAACAACCTAAATTTATAATAAAAAGTTATTACCATTGTGTATTAGTTTATAAATAAATGTTTTGCTAATATAAATTTTAAATTCAAATGGCAGTTGATATATATATCATCAAATTCATGTAATATTTTACCACATAATACAAATTTTTATGGAGAAGAAAATCATACAAACCCCTAGAGTATAAACCACTTGAGATGGTGAAGAAACAAAAAATATTGATTCTAATGAAGGTTGCAAAGAATGATCTCCTAATTTTGCATGATCTAAACAAACAGATCTTAGCTTGTTTACTGTATGAGAATCTGGAAAGAATATAAATATACAAAATAATTTAAATACATTTAAATGAAAAATACCTAAATCAAATGTAAACTAAGATAATATATTTATACTGAATTATATGTAATTTAAGCTTTATCAAATTTTACTTTTTAATTTTATAAAAGTAGGAGAGAGAAGATATCTAAACTTGTTGGCAAGTTTAGATAATCAACTTCACAATCAACTCTTTGAAGGTATGCTTATAATCAAACTACAAGTTGAAAATCCTTTATCCGAAATTCTAAAAACCATAAACTTCTAAAATTCAACAATTTTTTGAGTGCTGAAATGAGGCACCATAAAAGGAAAATTCCACAAATCACTGAAAACGTTCCCGTGCTCTCCTGAGGCCCTTTTTGCCAGGTGTATATGATTTTTCTGGATGTTAAGTTGATAAACTTTATGAGAAATATATATATATACACAAAAGATAGGGCTTTTTTGTATTCCTCAAGTGTAGTATAATACCAATATTTAATGTATATTTAACAGAACACATTCAAAATTTAAACAAATAGACACTCTTTTGAACAAATCAATTAACACCTTTATGTGAATATCTTTTAAAAAAATATTCTCATAAGTCTTACAGTTTGTTTTACAAATTTTTATTAATTTTCCATAAATAAGGGACCAAAAAAAAAGAAGACAAATCAGTCTTTCCAAAGACGTCTCATTTTATAAACTTAAATATTCAAAAATCCAAAACACTTTGTTCCAAGCATTTTGGGTAAAGGTTCTCAACCTGTATTAGTTATTTTATGAAATGATCTTAAAACAATATTTTTACATTGCATTTCACAGCATGATTAAAAAACATAATTAATGTAAAAAAGAAAACCATATTAAATATTTCATGCATTCATATAAAATGCATACAAATACAAAGTTATTAATAGTGCAAATTTTAAAAATGTTCAAGTTAGATCTATACATAACATTTAAAATGCATAGAGGAATGCAGATCAATATTATTTCTTTTTGTAGCTTCTTAATATTCAAAATATCCTATCTAAAGACAAAAAGCAACTAAAAACACTTTTAATAATTTATTTGAATAGCTATACCAACAATTCATCTTTCATTTTGACTCTTTCTTATTCTGCAATTGAAGCTGTCAAAAAATTTAAACTACATCTAAAAATTTACATTACATCTAAAATGAGCTCTCTAAAATTTGTCAAAATTATTTTAGAAAATTTTAATAATCATTCTCATAATTTGAATCTCCATTATTTATCATGGATAGTGCATATCAGAGCATTGTTCTTTAAAATTCATCATCACTAGCAAACTTCAATGTATGCCAGACCTATCTAACAAACTGTGGATAGTCATAGTTTGTTATAGATCTGTTAGTTTTTTTTAAATATGAATCATTTTTGTTACAAAAAAAAAACTAATATAAAGTTTCAATAATCTACCTGCAGGCATTAATCTTAATAATCCACATGCTGCATCTCTTAGTGCAGGTACATTTAGTGAACTTCCTAAATCAGCCAATTGAAAGAGAAATTGAGTATATTGTTGTTCTTGAGCCATTAGCTGAAATACATAATAATACATAAAAAATACATTTTTTTAAATAATATATTCTTATATAAATAATAATAATTCTTCATATATAAAAATTTAAACAAAACATTTTCAATGAAGACAATCATCAAAGTATACATATATAAAATTTAAAACAGTTTTTTTATTATAATTAGTTGAAATTTTATGGAAAAACATTTCAAATTCTTTCATCTTGATAACTGAAAAATAAGAACAATTAAAATGATATCTATAGCATATGAAATTCTTGAGCATACAACAAATTCTAAATTCTACATGTAAACAATATCATAATAATAATAATCATATCCTCGTCCTTTTTATTATATCTTTGTTGTAAATTTATAAAGATTACTAAATACTGCTAATCCAAATCAATTTTACTTATTTTCTTGCTAAACATTCAGTTAAAAAACAAAAAAGCAAATAAGTTATATATATAAATTTTTTATTAAAATGTGACAATAATAAAATTATTATGTCCTGTATAGTTTTTCTTTTACATAATTGTAGCTATCAAATATATTAAAAAATTTTTTTTATACTTTATTTATTTGTCTGTAAGAGACAAAAGAAAGAAGTCAAATCAGTCTATTTCCTGCCTTTTCTTTATATACAAGGTGTGACAATTTAATATACATGCGGAATTGTACAGTAGTGGCTACTGTCACCTTCAAAGTACTCTCCTTGTGCATTTATATGCTGACTTAAATGGCATTCCGGTTTCTGGAAGTAGGCCTGAAACTCATTTTCTGGAATATTGTTGAGCAGCTGTCTCACATTCTGTTGGATATCAATTATATTAGAAAATCTTCATTCTTTCAGCACAACTTATAATTTTGGAAATAGGCAGAAATCACAGGAAGCTGAGTCAAGCAAATAGGCAGGATGATCTAATTGGATAATTAATTTTTTTGGCGAGAAAATGTCTCACAGTAAGTTGGTGCATTGTTGTGATGAATGACCCATTTATCAGGCCACAGTTCAAGTCTTTTTCTTTGAACAAAATCTTGCAATCTATGCAGTACTTCTAAATAGCATTGTTAGTTGCATGTCCCTGTTCAATAAATTCTTGGTGGACAATACCCTTATGATCAAAGAAACACACCAGCATGGTTTTAAACTATGAGCATGACATGCGTGCCTTTTTAGGGCATAATGAACTCTGGCATTTCCATTGCATGATCTGACATTTTTTTCTGGGTCATACTGTAATGTTTCAGCAGTGCATTTGCTGATTTTCATATAAAATTTAATATTAATACATTGCTCTAAATTTTGGTCACCCGTTTTTATGTGAAAGAGTACACATAGATAACTATTGCTTTCCCAATAGCTAATTAACAATTAGCTGTATCAGCTTGAAATTTACGCACTTATTAATTCAAACATTTTCAAACACAAGTACACATCATTTCAATATGATTATGTTGTAGGTGACACTATGTGACCATTCTGGAAAGTAAATTGTCCCACCTTTTATAATCCCATCAGTTTAAACTTTATCCTATTCAAAACAAATCCCCTACAATAGCTAGTTCATTTTAGTAGTAAACAATCGTTTTTAGTAAACTTTTCTAAAAAATTTAAAAATACATTTTATATAAAATATCAATATAGACTATAAACTACTACAGTTTTGAGTTAATGGAACCAAGTTTTATTAATTTAAAATAGCAGCAGTTTTCTAGAAATATCAATAATTCATAAAAAGCTTACCACTCCTGGCAGACAATTTTCAGCTTCAATATTTGGTCCATCATATGGATGTTGTGGTGATTCAGCTGAACTATCTGAACTAGAATCTGGTGAGGAAGGCATATTTGATCCTACTTGACAGAGTTTTGCTGAAATCAACTACACAAATAATGATCAAATTACAATAAAATCAATAATTTCAAAATAAGTAATACATCATTTTTTAGTACATAAAGAAGAAAATTTTGAACACTATCAACCATCACAAATCACAATGTAAAAATTTTTCAAAATTTCTCTATGTCATCACTCAAGAATATCTTTAATGACAATTAATTTCTTTAATTTTAATATTAAAAATATAACTAATATATCCAAATATATCAGTTATATTTTGTATCTATAATATATAATATATATAAAGAATATAAAAGGAAAACGTAAGAGATTCCTAAAATGACAACTAATTGCATGTTTACTTCAAAAATCCAGAAATTAACATATAAAAAGTGAAAACTATCACAAAGTAACCCCAGTTTATTGACACTTGTTGCTTACAACAGAAATGTGATTATGGCATTTCTTTTTCCTATTCACAAAACTCAAACCCTACTGTGAGAAGCCGGGGTAGAGCATTAAAACTTTAAACCCCTTTTGACGGTGA
Organism: Centruroides sculpturatus; assembly: GCF_000671375.1. Taxonomy (NCBI): domain Eukaryota; kingdom Metazoa; phylum Arthropoda; class Arachnida; order Scorpiones; family Buthidae; genus Centruroides; species Centruroides sculpturatus. The sequence goes on along the minus strand of NW_019384545.1, from coordinate 706,208 downwards.
CGGATCGGCAAGATCTGCTCACGTTGTCATTGGATGGCTGCATCAAAATAGGAGGGCTATAAATTGAGTGGGGGAAGTGTGCTGAATCAGCTAATAGGGGACCATTCTCCAAATAAAGACATTATTTAGTTAACCTGTCAACCTAAGTTTAATAAAAAATAAAGCATAAGATACAATTAGAGATATGCATTCCTAAGCTAGAGGTTGATGACCCATTCTATATGCATTTGCAATTATTAGGGTGGTACAAATATACCTATATGAGCCAATACCTACCGACTCTAACTTGAATGCTAAATGATCAAGATAGAGTGTTTACATCTATATTATCATACATCTTTTTGGAGTAGAGGCCATTGTTTCGGTGCTAAATTATTTGTGGAGAACTGGGAGAAACTTTGCACAAAAATTATAATTGTAATCCTTTGGGGACAGACCATATAGAGTCATCTCGCTATAGCGAGATGACTCTATATGGTCGTCTTCAGAGTATGTCTGTCCCGAACGTTGTGTCCCCTATCGTTATATTCCAATTAAGTGTGGGAATCCGATCAGGTAACCGTTTGTTTGATGGCAATGACACATCAAAAGTGTCATAGTTGGCCAATGAAAACTAAAAGTATTGCATTTCCTTTGATTGTTTTAGATTTCCTCATTAGACTAAGTTAAGTGTCAACTTTCTCACATATTTGCGATAATTTCAAGGGTCGATGTGAGGGAGGAAAGGACTTGTTGACAGCTAAGTCAATATTTGCTATTCTCTTCTTTTAACTCCATGGGAACTGGACAGAAAAAGGGAAAAGTTTCTAAATCTTCTCTTTTCGTTAAAAATTAAAAAAAAAAAAAAAAAAAAAAAAAAAAACAGCCCCTGGATTCTCACACTATTCAAGAAGTTCATATTATAGACTCTAAGTAAAGTTTGAGTTTTGTGTTGAATTTAGTTTAATATTGTACTTATTCATTTTTTTGATTTATTCTGTATATTTTAATTCTAAATTTATAATTTTAGTATCTTTTAACTTTACTTATGTTGTATTAGATTTTGCTAACCTAAAGATGGCTTTAAAAATGTTTTATTAAACAATTTTGTTAGATTTAAACTTGTTTTCACCTCCAATAAAAAAAACTGCAATTGTTAAAGAGTAATAGCAATTAATCCGTCAGTTAAACATGCAAATTACAATATATCACAAACATATACCTCATCCTTTCATTCATTTAGAACTGATATACTTATTTCAAACTTCTATAATTTTTTCCTAGAGGATTATTTTATTGTTTATCAACTTTTGATAAGAATCACACTTGAAACATGAAAATTTTTTGAAATGCATATGTAAATTCTTATTAAACTTTGCATTTTATAATCACATACTTAATCAGCAGCAGTCTAAAATCTTAGATATAGATTATCCCGAGCAACAAAATTTTTATATAACAATCACTCAGATGTATATTCATATTAGATGCTTATTTCTGCATAGCTGTTTTTTTAACCTTTAAAAAATAGAGATAAACAAAACCTTTCATATCATCTCAATTTTTCATTATTCACTTTTTTATATCTTTAATTCATTTTATATGAAATTGATCAGTAATTAATGTTTACAGAAACATTAGTACAGGTATACTTCAAGTTATGTTGTTTGTCAAAAAAAAATATATGGAAAAATAAAAGTCAGGTTTAAGTCATTTTATTCGACTTTATGTCTGTCTGCCACAAATATTGAAGTTGTAATATTACTAGAAAAGTGTTAAAAGCATATAAAATCATATTAAAATACATACATTTACAGTAAATGTTAATATAATAATCATAAATCGTAGAGAACGAAATATGAAAACATCTGTGACTCTGTGTTGTTGTCTTATTTAGCAGTCTTTAAGAGCTCAATATTGGCAATTTCCGTGGTAGTTCCAATATCTACTGTTTGGCATCGTTGTCAGTGCCACTCGATATTGGTAAATTTAACATAAATTAGTTTATTTTCTACTATCATAAAATAATTTTAATAACTGTATTTGTTATTTAACCTTACAGAATCATTTTATTTTATAATGTCTTAGAGCAAACCACATTTACAAATAGAGCCCGCGATGCACTGTAAACATTGCCAAATTGTAAACACGTACATTTACAAGTATGTACATACGTATGTACATGTATTCATAAATTTAGATTATTTTTTTTTCTGTACTATATTAAAAACTAAAATTTATTTGTTTGTAAGCTTAAAATAGATTCTTATTAACCATATATTATTAAAAATGCATTTATAAATAAAATACAGAACTGGGAATGGTTATTTGTGGTTATTGGAAAAAATATACTATTCTTTTTTGTAATTAAGAGAAATATGTTTATTAAAGCAATCAATAAGTAACAATCACAATCAAAAGTATTGCACATTAATATTAATCTTTCTTCACTGCTAAACACTGAAACAAGGACATAATCTTTTTTGCAAAATATAGTCATCTTCTGGGCTTTCCCGTTAACCTTAATCTTAATCAGCAACTTCTTGATTTTTCTCTAATTTTTTTCCATAAAATCTGATATTTTCATTTGTTTGTATTTGCCTCAAAGATCTTTAAAAAATTTAATCTTTTCATGACGTAACTTTTCATTTAATCTATAAAAGCAAAACACATTGACAGTCTTTAGGGTTCGTTTAGAGCACTATCACTATCGTAAAATCAGCTGTCATTGAAGAAAACTGGGCAAAAGGCATGAAACAACATTGAAAATTTCAACATTCTAAAATCCATGGGCAAATATTAGACAACATGCATGCTTGTTTGAACAAAAAAAATATTGAATGGCATGTTTGCACTGAAAAATTGTGATGTTTTGTACTGGAATGTCTCCAATTCTTGAAACATGTAGGAATGTCATGTTGTATGAGAGATTCCCAAATATTTGAACTGTGTTAGAGCAAAACAGTATTGTAGGAATGTTGTGTTGTATGATTATACCTATAAATATGTTTGATGATTAAATAATTCATAAATGCCAATAAATATTTTTTATTCAATATGACTATGATTTTTTCTTTTCATGTATTTTTTATCACTCCCTTTATCTTTTTTCTTTTCTTTTTTACAATTATTAACATAATGATGTAACAGAAGACTGCTCTTCCACTAAATCAAGACATTTCCTCAACTTCTAGATTTATCATTCAGAAAATAATACAGAAAATTCTAAAATTCAATATTAATTACATATATTAAAAAAGTTTTTGTAATTTTATTTTGGTTTTGTATAATAATAAAGAAGAATAAATACAAATGTGTAATGTGTTCTTACCATTTTATCTCTGATTGGAAACTGATATATTAATTTTTTATCATCAGAAGGATCTAGTATTTCTCCTCCAATAAATAAATCTATCTTCATATTTGCAGTATTAGCTTTCACCCTGTAAAAAAAGATACATGAAAGTTAAATAAAAGTTTTATTTTACAACAACAAATGATAAAAAAAATTATACATACATATATATATCACACACACACACACACATATATCAGATTGTAATATAAATTCCATCCAAAAAAACTGAAAATTTTACTGAATTTTTTTCATAAAAAGTTTATTTTTCAATCATAAATGTACTGTCCCTTATTGGATATAACCTCAAGCTACCTTTCATGCAACTTTTTGATATCCTGTTGGAAAACTTCTCCTGGTTTAAAATCAAAACCTGCAGACACTCCATTTTTGAGATTTTTTTGAGAACTGAAGTTCTTTCCATCAAAATAATTTTGCAAACACTGAAATAAATGTCATCTGAAGGAGCAAGGACCAAAAAATATGAGAAGGTATCAGTTTTTTCCCAGCCAAATTCCTCCTATTTTTTAGAGATGATAAGAGCCATGTGTAATCAGAAATTATCTTAATGGAATAAAATGCATTGCCTATTGACCAGTGCTGGACATTTATCTCACAGGGCCTTTATCAAATGGTCCAATTGTTGACAGTAAACTTCAGCTATAATGGTTTCATTCTTTCTCAGCAGCTCAAAATGTATCACATCTTTGATTTCCCACCAAACACTGAGCAGCATCTTAATTTAAGTGGATAAAGACTGACTTTCAAGCTGAGGTACTGCTTTACCTCCAGGACTGAGCAACTGATGAGGTTTAATATTCTTATATTGTATCCATTTTTCATCTCTAGTAATGATTTGATCAAAAAATGAAGCTTGGAGATAACAAGAATACAATGAAATGCACATATTGACATGATGTTCAAGATGTGCTAGCAATACATCATGAGGAACCCATTTTCCCAACTTCAACACTTTTCCCAGCTGTTTCAAATGCCATTGAATGGTCATATGACTTATATCCACTACTTGTGCTAGTTCTTGTACTGTTTTGGAGAGAGTATTTTCCACCAGAGTTTTTAGTGCATCAAACAGGATTTATGTTACATGACATATATAAATAATGTCTGCAATTCTCCTTTAATCTAATAAACTACAATACAGATCTTTACAACTTACATATTTTTACAAAGCAAATGATTTAGAAGTCTGGCACTTTTCTCAAGGGGGGAAAAAGAATTAACATAATGTGAGATCTGACCTCAGAATAAGCCCAAAATTGTTCATTTCCCCCCCTAAATTTTCGACATATTTAAAATAAATTTGTCGCCTCCTCGTTAAAATAACATTGTCAGAAAAAAGAATCAAATATCGATCGCAACTTATAACTTTCATCGTTCATATAAACATTCAACCCTCGAACAATGACATTCCTCTGCTACAAGACAAAAAGTTTATAGTTAAAGTCCGAATTCGTCATTTTGTTTTGGTCCCGGGAACAACTTTGACCTCCACACCTGCAGGACCAACTCTATCTCACACGATGGGAGATCACCTGACTGATTTTCCCAGTCCGAAGCTATAAAAGCGACTTCTTTCCCCCTCCTCGGGAGAGTCTGACATCTACGGTCTAGAAGGATTAATTAAGTCTCTGGGGAAACTTTAACTTTGTGCGTCGAACTGTGTGCATCGATCACAGACAAAAAAGGACTAAATTTTTCCCACCTACGTGGAAGTAAACTAGAGGTATGAACAAATAATTGTAAACTCTCTCTCTGCGAGTTAGGAGCTAATAGTGAGATAAATTCATTCCACCATGTTAGATTTTGTAACCTTTATTTTTTTTCGTTAGTCTAATAAATTGTTGTTCTCATTGTTAAATGGTGTCCTTTTACGCGTATATCGCCTACGCCTCGTCGACGACCCCTCTCACCTTCTCCACTCGACCTGACAAAAAGTATCCCGACCCTTCGGGACCGCATTCGAAATTTAGCCATCTTGGCTAGTGCATAGGTTTAACGACCTGTCGCCGAAAAGGGAGAGTTGACGATTCCCGACCTCCCTGGCGGGTCACAACTTACATATTTTTACAAAGCAAATGATTTAGAAATCTGGCACTTTTCTCAAGGGGAAAAAAAAATTAACATAACATGTTAAAGTTAAATATTAAAAAACTCAAAGTTCTTGAAATGATTTTGCAGAATTTTACTTTCTATATTGAACAGTTTGTTATGGAAGTATGTTGATGTTCAACATAAAATGATTTTTTAATCAAACAACAAAATTAATAAGTATTTTAAAATTAAACTTTAATTCTGTTAATAATTGCTTCTCAGGCATTGTTGTAACTTCTGATGTTTAACAAAATAAAGCACACAGATAAAACCATTGAAAACTGGCTAGTGACTTTGTGCCTGGTCAACAGACTGGCTGCATAAACTTTTGCATGTTTTATTTAAATGTTTAACATCTAAATGGGCCAGTTCACCTAAAAAGTCCTCCCTGGAGGTACCCCTTGGCAGATTGGCAGCTGTTGCATTGCCTTATTCCATTGGTCTAATCCAAAAACATAAAAGCAAACTCACATAAAAAGCAAAGAGAACTGCAAAATTCATTTATATTTATGAGCAATCTAGATGCAAAGATTCCGTCCTAGTTTCCAGTCACAATAATTTTCCAAATAACAACTTATTCTTTGCATGTAATATTTTGTTTTATATACTTGCAAATAATTTCCATGGGCACAACTAGTACATATTTTAAAGACTTACATATTAACAGGTTTTAAAAATTGAACATTTTAAATAAATTTGTATGGCATATTATATCCATATTTACATAGTTTGTAGATATGGAGTACAAATTATACACTTTCTAAAAATAACTTTGTCTTTTACAAAAACCCAAATATTAATATTCCAGTTTGTTCTTTAAATTTTAATTTTAAATCAATGTGTCATTAAACTCCTATATTAGAACTGAAGGCTAAAATCATAATTTATATGTACTAGTCTCAAAATCTTTATTAAAAATTAATAACTCAAATAAATCCAGTTATTAGCAACTAAACTTAAGTCACTGATCTTGTTTATGTTTAAATATTAAATTTAGGTACATTAAAATATAAGATTTTATTAAATCAGTTTAAAAAATCAATTCATATATATATATGCTATACATACCTTGTTAATATTTGACGACGAATAGAACCTAACGTATCATTACTATGAACACAAATATCAATATCATCTACATGCCTTCCTTGATTAGGAAAGCGAATTGTAAGTACCATATGTTTTCCACGAAATGCCCTAAAAAGAATAAAAATTATTAAAAAGTGTAAAATGTTGATTATGTTTAATTTAAAAAAAACTATCACAATGTAACAATTCTAAACTTCATATATTTTAGAGGCAATCTCTGTTTCATTTGGATTTAATATGAACTGATTATGACAATTTCCTTTCTAAATGTTTCCAAATAATGAAGCTATGTTTTTTTTTTTTTTAAATGTTTTAAAGATATTTGAAAGCAAATATATCCAAAAGCTACTTGACTTTCTATACAATACGATTTAAAATCTCATATTGAGTTAAAGGTAATAATAAAACAAGTATTAAAGACCCAAGATTTAACTTTAGGAGATGAAATGGAGTTATTAAACTCTTATTATAAGTTAAAATAAAATTCCACTTGTCAAAAATATTTATATTATGATGTGTATATTTCAATATTAAGGCCAAGAATGTATGAATCTTTGTGACGAAACACTGACAAATAGAATTATTGTTGCAAATTATGTTCAAACATGAATTATTTATCATTGGTTGCAATTTTCAAATTGCTGACCTATACATTTCCACTGTTATCCACCTATCCCTCTGTCCTTCATTAATCTTGAGAATGGAGTCGAAAAGATGAAAATGAAAAGCTTACGGACCAGAGACTCAGATTAACTATATACAAACTTATGGTTTAGAATGGAAGTTACATGATGTCAATTCAAAATTTTCTCAAGTACTGAGATACAAAGATGATTGACACGATTCAATTGTTATCAGAAGTATGATGTACAAGAGCAAGAAACCACTAAAAGTAAGACCAAATATGAAAAGCTTAGAGGCTAGAGATTCCAATTAAATATATAAGTACTTCCGTTCTAGATATGAAATTATGTAATTTTTTAAAATTGAAAGACGATTAAAAAGTTGCAGCCCTAGCATTGTGATAGTGTCACAATAAATAATTGCTTGTTTTTTTCTTTGCTTCTTCCCCATTGAAAAATTCCAAACTTTAATCCTGTAAATAACACCAGATATTGCTGTAATTCAAGGACTATCTGGGTCATGACTGGACATATAACCTAATTAATAGTAAATTTTGATATTTAAAATTCAAAATTGTTTCTGAACACAACAAGAATTTAATGTTAATTGAGAAAAAATGTTAGCATTGATTCCCAAAGAAAATTATTTCATTGCACAATAAACATAAGAATTTATTTGGAACAGTATAATAATGTGAGAATCTAGGATTTTGAGATATTTGTCAATTATTATTTAAAAGAATTTTAAGTTGATAGAAAAATTATCAGTCTTTGACTTCCTCTGACAGGGAGAAGGACATTTAGTTCATCCCAAAATGATGGTGCAAGTAATATAGATGCCCAAGTAATATAATAAATTGTATATGTAACCTCTCTTAGTAAAACTAGAGATTATAGATTGATATCCTTGTCTAATTAGTTTGTTGAATTTACCCTATTGTTAATTTAATAATTCATTATGATAATCTCGTATAATAAATATAGTTTTATATTCTAAACCAGGGGTGTCCAACCCGCGGCCCAATAAATGTGTAACCACAAATACAAAACCAACACATGTTTTAATTTTTTTATTATTTATTTATTTCAACGGCACAAACTCAAAAAAGAAATTTCACAAAGCCATAAACCTTTATTCATATTTTATTTTTGAGTGGAAAGGAAATATTTTCAAATACTTGGAGATTTGTGAATGAGGAAGGATTACTAAACAAAGCTGGAGTTGTGACTCAAAGGATTATAGACCCAAATTTGGGAAAAGGAGGGAAAGGTGAGAAAGGACAAAAGATAAAAAGTAGTGAGAAAAGTTAAATAGATCTTCTGTTATGCAAATACTGACCCTTAATTTTCCAACCTTTCTCACTTCTTTATCTTTTGTCCTTACTCTCCTTTCCCCACATTTGGGTCTATAATCCTTTGATTCACAACTCCAGCTTTATTTAGTATTTCTTCCAATGTTGCAAGATTTGGCTACATTGCGCCAAATGTGCTTGACGTAAAAAATATTATTTGGCACTTTGGCTACTTTTTGGGCTACATATTATTTATAAATATATTAGTCGAATAAAAATGCACTTGAAAATGTGTTTCGTCACTTTTTATTAATTAGAGACCCAAATAAAACAAATATTTGTGTACATATACTTAACACCTTATTCTTGCCGAGAAATATAATTTATTTGAAACAAACAAACGTTTTCAGCCTGATTCACAGGCCATCTTCAGGTTTAGAATACATTTGAATTAAAATTCCATCAATGGAATACAAAATTCAAATTCAAAATTAAATAAGGTACAATTAAAACAAAATATTAAATAACCAACATAAAACAAAAATAAAAATATAAAAAACAAAAAATATATAAAAATGCAACAAATGAATATATAAGTATTAATAAATGCAATTACTAAGACATTCAATAAAACTACTATATTGATTGGTTAGAGCCCTTATTAAACTTCTTAACCATAAACTTCCATGCAGAGGGAAGACTTTCTGCGTCCCTCGCATTTAGACAGCCTTCTTGTAATCTACTCCTATAAATCTGCAACTTTTCCGCTGTCAACGCCAAAGATGGAGAAGATAAAGGATTTATGATGGTCGCCTCATTCCATTTGACTATAGCTCCTGGTGCTTGTGCCATTTGGGACAAAATTGTTGCATTAGACCCCTTTCTGATATTATAACTATGCTCCTTGATTCTAAGCCCTAAACTTCTAGTGGTTACTCCAATGTAGTCTTTTTTAACGCCCAATTGCATGTTCTCATACGGAATTTTATAAAGAATAAGGTGTTAAGTATATGTATATGTATAGTGATTTGCTGAGTACTTTATGATATCAAATATTTGTGTTTTAAAAATAAATTTTTGTTTGTCTCTTTTATAATAAATGAATTTATCTATTTCCAAGTAAAAACTGAAAGTGTCTGTAGAAGTAATTTTTTAAAATATCCTGTTTTCTTGATAAAGTTTTAATACTTATTATTATAATCTAGACATGTTAATCCTTAAATATACTTGTATATTGGGCCACAAGTATATATTATATATATTTGTAGCCCAAAACTCAACTTCTTCCAATGCGGCCCAGAGAAATAAAAAGGTTGGACACCTGTTCTAAACTGTCTAAGTAGTGTCTAACTCCATTGTCTATTCACATTAACACAATACATAATACTTAAAGAAAGTGCCCTAAGTTCCAGTTAAAGGATCATTTAAATCTTCATCCACTAGGAAGACAAGACAAATTTTAACATGTCTTAGTTTGCATATATTACTGGTGTCAGGAACTGATGGAAGGGAAAGATTTGATGGATTGTTCCCAAAACCCTCAATTAATATCATCCTGATGGTGAACAGGATTAGATTGTGTATTGTTGCTTTTTAATAAAACTAAATTATAATTAATTTTATCAAAATAAAATTCCTTGCATTATAATTCAATCAAACTATATATATATATATATATATATAAAATCACCAAGATGGAAAAATATGCATAATAAAACACACAAACTCATTGAAGATGCTTATGTATATGTATTTTTCTGTCATTTTAAAAAGATTAATTCAAGTATCATTTTATAACTACCAAATTATTTGAAAATTCTGATGACAATTAAAATGTTTATAACATAATATGTAATAGGTAGCACCTATTTTGATATTCATCTTGTAATTAGTTGTGTCATACTACTACTACTACTACTACTACTACTAAACATTAATAAGAGCAAAACAAAAACTTTTTTACCAAAACTGTTTGTTGATAATTTTATTAAAACGTTTCTTTAAATCTACATTGGCATTTGAAGAGAAAAATACTATGTTACTGTCCAACAAACAAATGAAATAAAAAGATATTAAGTGAATTTGCATTTTAATGATAATTCAGAAAATAGCACATATTTACAGTTTCTTGGTTCAAGGTTTTGAAAAAGTTTTGAAATCCTTTGCTCAATTGCTTTCCATCATATTAACAACAATATACTTCATGGAATAAACTTTTGACATCCACCAAAAACAATATTACAGCAATGACATTAAGGAGTAAGATTATGCAACTAATACAACTAATCTAAATAACAGATTTGCTAACCACTCTTATGAAAGAATTAAAGCATTGTATCTTGCTCTCCAAATCACAAAATGAATTCCAAAAATGAATTTGAGCATGAATATCCACATTTGAACATTAATATTAATACAGTGGAACCTCGGTATACGACCTTAATCCGTTCCCGAAGTTTGGACTTATACCAAATTGGACGAATACCAAACCAACCTTTCCCATAAGAAGTAATGTAAAAATGATTAATCTGTTCTCATGAAAAAAAAAATGGCTGGCTTTAAACACATTGCTTTCCTGGCTAGTTCCTGCTTGATTTTTCACGAGATCAGCATGTATCTTTTTAGCTTTCTCGCAAATAATTGCTTTCGATATGCTGTCTCCAGCACTGTTTTTCAGTTATCCAAAGCAAAAGCAAAAGCAATTTCTCGACATGATCTAATGTCTTCGATCTCTGTTTAGAAATTGATTTAACTCCTTTCGCAACGTTAGCAGATTTAATAATGTCTTTATTTTTCGCGATTGTCCATATCGCCGTTCTTGGAATACGGTAGGCAACAGTTAAAATCTCGAACACGCGTGCCATCTTCGTATTTCTCAACAATCTCTTTTATCAGTTCCATTGTAATTCTAGTCATTTTTTTAGTTTTCTGTCGCTTTTCATTTGCCTTTTTGCGATTCGTGATTAATAAAAATAATCAAATTTTACTTACAAATTACAATCAGAAGAAATTTAACAAAGTTATAAACCGTTGCACCGCGAACGTCTAGTCTGGTCTAGTACACCGATAGTGCTACTTGTTCATTGATGGTGCGTATAATTGAATTATGTCATATAGCGAGCAAAATTTGTTTCGTCCAAACAGGACGTATTCCAAATTGGACGTATTCTAAAGCAGACGTATACCGAGGTACCACTGTATTTCAATATTATTTAACTAATTTACAATTGCTTGTAATTTTAAAAATATAAAAAATGATAAATACTAAAATTATTCAAACCTTGCCATCGGAAGTATTGTTCTTTCTTCTCCATAATCTCCATCACATTTATTGATATATTCATAAAGAACTTTTAACACTCTAACCATTTTAGTAGCTTCTTGGCGGAGACGATTAACACTATCTTTATCTCTTTCTAACACTGTGATGGTATCATAAAATGCTTTTAATCTATCCATACAAGACTGAATAAAATCTTCGTGGATATCCACTTGATTAGCTTGTAAACTTGGACCAAGATTTGTGAAAGTCTCTTTTAATAGTTCAATTGCACTATTAGCTATATCTTCACTACTACATAAAACCACCTAAAAAAAATAAATACATGTAATTGTAACAAATCACAATTTTACTAGTTAAATTTTAAAATATTTATCTCTCTCTATATAATTATATACTATATTTCAAGTTTTTATATTGAAGTATTTAATTTATAATTTTTAAAAAAAGTATCTCTTTTAATAATAATAATAATAATAATACAAAAAAAATTAGTTTAATTAAAATAATATATACCCACAGTAGTCAAACTGTGGTCCACAAGCCACATTCAGCTTTTCTAGACTCCTTACTGTGGTTCTAGTATATTTAATTATAATAATTAAATATACAGGAATATATATCCATTATACAAAATACAATTTCAATAGGAAATGTGGTTTTCATATTTTTGACAGGCAATACATGGCACTTGAAAATGAACTAGCATTTTAATTTTTTGTCTTTGAGAGACATCACTTTCTTTAGTTTCTTTGATATTTTGCCAGTGAAGTCTTTTTCATTGTTGATTTATAAGGATAAAAGCAAAAAATTAAAAGTCTTTCATAAAATATAATGCAAACTACTATAAAACACAATGTTTACTATCTGTGCTAAAATAACATGAGAAACTGGAAGAATCTATGTCAGATCAAAGGGCTGGAAGGAGACATGTAGTTGATACATGGATCGAAGTATTAAAATTTGAAAAAAAAGTAAAAAATAAAATTATATATAATATAGTATAAAAAACATTTAAAAATGCAAAAACAAAACAGCTAAATGAGATAAGATCCATGTGTCAACTTTCACATGTTGCCTTCCATTTTACAGTTTAATTTCATTTAAAATAATTAGAAGCAAAAATATGCCCAATTTTGCTCTTGTTATAAGTGGTGATTCTTCATCATTCTGGTATTGAGCTTACCTCATCTAGTATAAAAATGCTTTTGAAAAATAACTTTAAATTGATATTCTTTCATTGATTTTTCTATTATTTTTAAATTATATTTTATTAACAGGAAATTAATAGCAAAGTTGCAGCCAAAGTTTTCATATCTAAAACATGAATGTCACTTACAAGACAGCGGTGCTTGATGTTCAATGTTAATGTTTTGGAGATGAAAACTTCAGCCACAACCTCACTATTGTGAATTAAATTTTGGTCAGGACGACTAAATTCTTTTTTTTGAATAAAATGGCACCTAAGTGAAGAAGAAAGCTTACAGGTAGACAAAAAACCACATTCAATTAAAAATGTCATTGACTTAATTTGCATGCAGAAATGAACTGTGAAGGTATTTACACAATAAATGTATACCAAGAAATTTCATAAAGTCTTATACATTTATTTGCATAAAATTTACTTGCTTTTTATTTTTCCTATTTATTTGTAATTAAACAATAATTTTTACAGCAAATAATTTGGTGGGTACAACTAGTTTCTCAGATTATATAAATAATAAATGTTTATCTTGTAATCTAACACTTTTGTTTTTATTTATGTAAACTGATACTTGATTATCTTGGTCATTGATATAAGATAATTATCAATGAATATCTGTACTTGTAATTAATGATTAATTTTTATTATATAATAAAGTTAAAAAAACAAATGTTTTCCTATTAATACTCAAATAAAATGAATGTAGTTATAATCAACCATTTTTTAAAAAATTTTTATATACATTATCCTATGAAAACTTATTTACGAAAGTAACAGATGAATAAAACGACTTAATTTTATATCTAATATTAGAGAGCTTGTAGCCAAAATGTTCATTGTGAAAACATGTACGTTGGACATTCAGTGCCGCCTTCCTGTAAGCCTAGAAGTTTGACAATGGCATTTGGAATGTCAGTGGAATCATACTCGATGTTCCAAACGTCATTGTCAAACTTCTAGGCTTACAGGAAGGCAGCGTTGAATGTCCGACGTACATATTTTCACGATGAAAACGTTGGCCGCAACCTCTCTTATTATAAAGTTATACTGACCTCACTCACCAACATAAAATGTTTAAGTAGAAGCACACTCATTACAGAAAAACAAAGTGGTATAATCAAAAGGCCACATTGTATATAACACAAAAATCTAAAATCTCAAAAGTAAAATATTTTATGTGCAATGAAGTGTCAAAGTTCAATCTTTAATACCTCATAGAACATTATGACATCCAAATGCTCAATTAATATAAATGCCATATGTCTATTTTCTAATGTTTATTCTTATTAAATTGTTCCACATTATTTTAATTTATAGTATTTTCTTGTTTTACTTTAAGATTATTTTATTATTAAACACATCATCCTGAATCCACACAGAATAAAAGTCAATGTCATGTGAATCTGGGGAGAGAGTGACAACATTCTCATGCATGTTAGTAGTACAGTAATATCTCGACTTACGCGAACCTGGAGTTACGCGATTTTCAAATCTCGCCGATTTGTCTTTTGTTTGAGTGCCACGCAACTCTTGATTACTCACTCCCCCCACACCATTGTTCAGCTTACATGTTCGGACGTGTAGCGTGGAATCGACACATAGCTACAATTTATTTTGTGTTATTTATTTCTGTGTTTGTTATATCTACGGAGCATTGAGAGACTATGTGGTGATTTCTTGTAACCATGAATGAATCAAAAGACAAGATAAGATTAACGAGAACATTTATTAATTTACATACATCCGACTTGGATTTTACACAAATTGTGAAATTATACCCCGACTTAAATGGTTATCGCTCGGTCCCACCTATCGCGTAAGTTTGGGGTATTACTGTACATAATTTATTAGAATCTAGAAAAATGTTACAATTATAATAATGTAGATTACACATGAACAGACCAATTAAGTCCAGATTATAATCATATGATAACACCTAACATAGGTATATGCAAGTATCTGATATGTGTACACAAATATTCTCTCACACCTGATTCAATATTTATTATTCTAATATTGAAGAAATACAATGATTTTTCAATCACCAAAAATTTTTGATCCAACCTCCAGCTACTGAATCCTTTCTTTGTCCTCTCCTCTTTGATCACCCAAACTTTTTTTCATTCATTATCAGAGTTTTATCCTCTTTATATTGTACTCCCAACCAACAAAGAAAGGTTCTGATCCCTATGCTTTCCAATCAAATATTTATTTTTCTTCCCCTTAGGATGGAGAAAATTGTGATAAAGTTATATCACAGAAACATCTATCTTTCAGAGCCAGATGTTCCTGGTTGGTAAAATGATGCCTGAATGTTGAAACTTGTAAATTTCTTAAGTTTTAGTGATCATAACTTTCTAATGAATATTCAGATTCTGACATATTTATATGTGAAAATCTGTCCAAAGTTGGTGGACTATTTATGCAAATATTTTTTCTTTTGTATGCCAAATGCAATGTTATTACAGTAGAGTCTCGAAAACTCGGCACTCAATAACTCAGCAGTCCGGATAACTCAGCCACACCCTGGCAGGGCAAAAAAATCCTTAGCTAATTAATTTTCATTGTAGACAGCTTTATGCCTCAAAGTATTTTTCTGAGGTCTGTCTTATCATATAAATTACTGTACACAGTGTATTCATTAATTTTCATTTTCATGTAGTAAAGGCTCTATGCCTTCATAAAGGACTACTTTTCCTTTGTTTAAGGGTATTTGGGCAGTTTATTCTCTGTTGTATTCTCAAGTAAACAATACATACAAGTACAGTACAGTATTTTCTGAGGAAACGCTCATACTTATTTTTTTAACCCCATTCCCAATAATCCGGCATTTTCACAAACTTGGCCACCCTTTGGTCCACATTAGGCCGAGTTTTCGAGACTACTGTATTTTTTTTACTGAATTATAAAAAATAATTGTCAAATTTGTAAAGATGGTTCCTAAAAGCAGGAACCATCTTTACAAATTTGACAATTATTTTTAAATAACTTATATGTCTTTCATTTATTATCTCATTATAAATTAATTGTCAATTTGTTTTGATAGTAAAGTTTTGACTAAACAGGGCTTAAAGCAGTCATGGCAGTGAAAAAACACAGTTCACACTGAAAAAAAGCTAATAGTGTTAAAGTGAACTAAAAGAGGCATTATAAAAAAAAAAACACAAACACACATTTTGTATCAACAACATTGCATATGATATTACATTGATTTTTAATTGGAGTGAAAAAATTAAATATGAAAATAGTTAGGCTGAGTTTATACTCCAGAAAAGTGACCAGTAAGACTACATTAAGCCAGAACGGGTCTGCATTAAGTTTTCATGTGCTCCATATGGAGTTCCTACCATTATACAGCAAAGGAAATGGAAGAGTAACATAACTACCAGAATTTGCCTCCATATAACATATCAAATTTCAAATGCTATTTATTTCAAGGTACATTTTCTGATTTCTTGTTAAAAAAATTTGTAATTAAAGATGATTTTCTTTTGTTTAAGTCATGCACTGAATTTTCTTCACACCAGGGTAAGCAATTCACTATAAAGTTTATGTATTAAAGAATCATTGTATTGAAAATGCCAAATAAACTTTGTGAATAGTTCAGCACTAGATATTCCCAAATAGAGTTCAGCTTTTGATGGTAGAACACTTCAATGACTTTGAGATTATCTTATATGAAACACTATTCATTAAGCTGGAATTCTTGAGGAATGTGCTTTAGGAAGTATAATATGAGTCCTTTCCATTATTCAATCAGTGCTGCAGGACCAAATGTCAATCATCTAGTTGATGAATACTTCATAAATTTGTGGCATGGCAAATTATGTTTCTCTTGAATTTCTGTGTATTTATCGCACCTAGAGGGCCACCAATCAAAAAAGCTGTGTGTTGCTGTGATGAGATCACCACCATCTCTGCCCAACTCTTTCAGGACTTTCAAAAAGGCATTGTGGATTGTATGAATGCTGCAAGTCCCTATGTTGATGAGGCCTTTTTTGCGAGTTGTCAGAATTTCCTCATTCATGAGACGCAAAACTTTTTTGTTTATGTTTGGTCCATTGCATCTAATCATCAGTAATTTATCAAAAGGTAGATATGCATCTTCAATTGCCAGTATTATTTTTGATTTAATTGTTTTGGCATCTGCATGCCCAATAAATGAGGTCTGGAGATGCCTGCAGACAACTTCCTGTTGTTCCTCCAACCAGTATCTAATCAGTATTTGCAGTTATTTTCTGTCTTCTACATTGCATGTCTCATCATAAGAAATGCTATAATATGACCATTGTGCATCATCTACCATTTGATCAAAGAAATATGGGGCCAAAGTTTCAGCGATTAAGTATCTCATTTTTTGATGTGACAATGAGAATTTGTTTGGAAGATTGTCTGCACACTTTGCATTGATTGTCTCCTTTATATCATGACATGATGCAAATGAATAATTGCTGGCTGTCATTTTCATAGTCCATATAAGCTCTGCAATGTAAGCACCATCTTTTGTACTACAAAGTTGAAGCACTTGTTGCAATGATTGGTGTTCTGAACTGACACCCAAGTCTACAACATTGCTCACACTAGCAACACTTTCAGCACTAACACTTTGACATTGAGAATCTGAGGGGAAGTCGTCAGTCTTAACTGTTTGGGACCAAAGGTTTCATTGCATTTATTTATATGTTTCTTGCAGCTTGAATGTTGGAGGATTGCAGTATGTAAGTGTGCTGGTTGCTATTTTGCTCCTTAATGCAATTACAAAAATAAATTCCACATGGAAAGTGAAAAATGCTAAAAAAGCAAATTTGCCTCAGAAAAAACTAAAAAAGAGAGGAGCTATGAAAAAAAGCTAAAAAAGTGAGTCACTTTAAGCCCTGTTAAAGAATTATTCAAAAGAATTACTAATGGAGCTGTCATCTTATTTGCATTTATATGCAGTTGTCACTTGGTTGTATACAGCATTCTTACTCAAATTTTTGTTTTAAATTCCACGACTCTGACTACCCCTGACCAACTTTGTACAAATTCCCTGACCCTCATGTCCCTTATAGTATATTGACAAAATAAGACAGCATTTGACTTACTATGCACGTATACTATTTCTTTTACAACTTTTTTATTCGTTTTCTAATTAACAGTTATAAATTTTTCATAATTGCCAAATTATTAAAACTAAAAATGAAATGTTTTATTATAGTAGTTTATTCTGTTTTTAATCCACAACCATAAATCTACATGGCTTTGAAAAAAACCATTATTTATTATTAATTAACAAATACTGTATAATCCACGTACAAAAGTATATATTTATTATATTTATCCCTTAATAAATTTCCTGAACTTTATAAAATATTAATAAACTGGCAGAAAAAAAATCAAAAACTGTTTTGTTATGCAATCAAAATTATTAAAATAAAAAATGATAAATAATTTCAATTTAAATGTTTTTATTTATCATTTTTTGTAGTTTGTAAATTCTGCCCCCTTTTCATAAGTTGTATTGCACCACATTACTTCTTGCTGTCTGCAGATGGCTACCCTTATGCAAGCATACTGTTAGCAAAAAAATTAAACAGGGGAGCCAGAGACCAACTTCCTGACTTTTTGACAATTTTTGGCAAACTCACTCACTTTCCATGACCTTTTCCAAACACTAATGAAAATCCCTGATTTTTTTCCTAACTTTTGAGGGTGTAAGAACACTGTGTATAGGGAGATTTTGACCAAACTTGGTGGACTAAACAGTCCACCAAGTTTAATCAAAATCTTTATATATGGTCTTTTCTTTTTTTGTAGGTTATGTTATTTGTGTTTTTAGCTTTCCCCCCCATTTTGGACAAACTTCCCTAATTTAAATTTTTGATTATTTAAAAATTAAATTGTACAGTAGAACCTCGATTATCCGGACCTCCATTATCTGGATTTTCGATTATCCGGATTGTTCAAAATAAACAAAAATTTTATGAATTTGCTGATTTGCACTTGGCGAATTACGATACTGTTTATGTACGTGATGGAATGCATAACTTTTTTTGTTTCAACA